>NW_024711811.1:0-12692 GCF_018991925.1 Homarus americanus | reverse complement strand
TAGACTGCATCACCACAAGGGGACACATGGCACCATACAGTATCGTACGCATAAGGTATACATAAAACCACAGTATCACCAATATGTATACATACACCCACTGTATCACCAGCTATGTGACACACACACCCACCGGGACCATCACAAGGGGACACATACACCCACTGCATCACACAAGGGGACACATACACCGCCAGTATCATCACAAGGGGACACATAAACCCACAGTACTCACCACAAGGGACACATACGACCACTGCATCGCCACAAGGGGACATGATGACCCACCGTATCACCATTGTGGCAAGTATAAACCCATGCACTACACAAGGGGACACATACACTGTATCACCACAAGGGGACACACACCACTGCATCACCACAAGGGGACACATACACCTACTGCATCACCACAGGGGACATACACCCACAGTATCACCACAAGGGGACACATACACCCTACCAGCATCACCACAAGGGGACATACACCATTCCCATCACCACAAGGGGACACATACACCCACCACCAACAAGAGGACACACACCACAGATTTACCACAAAGGACACATACACCACAGTATCACCGCAAAGGGACACACACCCACAGTATCACACAAGGGCTTCACACCCACAGCATCATCACAAGGGGACACATACACCCACTGCATCACCACAAGAGGTCACATACACCCACAGTATCACCCCAAGGGGACACACACATACACCCACAGCATTACCCACAAGGGGACACATACACCCACAGATCATGGGTGGTTATTGCACCACTGTATCAAACAAAGGGTGGGACATATACACCCACTGCATCACCACACGAGGGACACATACACTCCACTGTACCACAAGGGGAGTCATCATATACACCGCACAGAATACCACAAGGGGACATATATGCCACACTCCACTGCATCACCACAAGGGGACACATACACCCACTGCATCACCACAAAGGAACACATACACACAGTATCACCACAAGGGGACACACATTCCACAGCATCACCACAAAGGGACACATACACCACAGCTGGTATCACCACAAGGGGAAGGCATACTCCCATGCAGTATCGCCCACAGGTACATAAAGCACCCACAATACCATGTATACACACCCATAGTATCACCACAAGAGTGGCACATACACCACAGCATGACCACAAGACACACACCCACAGTATCACCACTTAGGGACACACACACCCACAGCATCACCACAAGAGGGACACACACCCACAGCATGACCACAAGGGGACACATACACCCACACAGTATCACCACAAAGTGCATCACATACACCCACAGTATCACCACAAGGCATGGTACACCACAGTATCACACAAGGGGACACATACACCCACAGTACTCTTCCACACATACACCCATAGTATCACCACAAGGGGACATACACCCACAGTACCACCACAAGATGGGACACATACACAGTATCACCCACAAGGATAATACACCATGGCAATGATACCCCACAGTATCACCAAAGGGGACACAGATACATCCATCAATTCAATAAGGACAATGGCTAATAATCAATACAGTATCACCCAATAAGGATCAAGGACATAATTAGTAGACACATATCTCTAATATATCTCATATGACTTAATAGTATGTATGACATCTACAGTATCACCCATTATGAATACACACACCCAATAGCATCAATTAATAAGGACACACAAAAAAAATATTAATTCACAGTGGACATGACAGATATAATACCCCAGTATTTACCAATATGTACAACACCCATAATGACAAGACACCCATGGTGATCATATGACAGACCACAGTATCACCGGTTAGCGGATTATACACCAGTATCATCAATATGGGATGAGCATGGCCACCCGCTGAAACAATGGTGTAATATACACCTGCCAGTATGGTATCACACAACACTGGCTTACCAAATTGCGATCCATTGATTAAAACTGTGTTATGAGCGCGTTCATCCGCCCTCACAGAGGGCGAACAAACTGTTTGATAATTCACCTTCCTGCTGACGGTTGATTGCGCACCGCAGGAGAACGGCAGAATTAAATTTCAAAGGTAAAGATATTAGCCTGTTTAAAGAACCATCGCTCTTTAAAGAACGGCTTGCATGAACGTAGTGGCTATTTTGTGCATGTATGTTTTTATGTTATGAACTCTGTGTTAAGGAAATGGCACAATTTTTTGGGTGTTATGAACGTAATGGTTCCTTTTTTTATGAACGTAGTCAGTTCTTTTTACAGAACGTAATAATTCTTTTTAAAAATATCATTTTTGTAAGAACCAATTTTTAATGTAATACCTTTTTCAAAATAAAGGAACGTAATGGAATTTTTAAGGTGTGTTATTTTTTTTTAAAGTAATGGCTTTTTTTATGGCTTTTGTTGTTTTTGTATCAGTTGGTCCACACTTACGTCACATATGGGTCCGTTCTTTCTGTGTCCTTCACCTGTCTGTTGGGTCAAATTAATTTACCTTCACACACTTTTTCATACGATTAGTCATTCTCTCTCTCTCTCTCTCCTCTCACCTCCTCCTCTCTCTCTCTCTCTTTCTCTCCCCCTCACCTTACCTTATTACTATTTGATAAGAGTTAGAGTGTAAACACACCCCACCTAGTGTAGCATTATACCTGGTCAACCTCTCACCTGTAATTACCTTATTAATACACGGTACCTCTCACCTGTAATTACCACCAGACTGTTCACTTTACCTGGATTTTTGAATAAGGGAATTTACCGGATTTTAGAATAAGGAATTTAATTCTAATTTAAACGGTTATAGTATGTGTATTGTGGTGAGCTATGATTATAATTACCTGTGAAGGATAAGGAAATTAATGTGGTATTCCTGTATAATTTATCATCAGACCTTCAGAGTGACCCGGACTGTGAAAGATATTGGTCCTTGGGGTGATGAAGTTTAATTTATGTCGTGGTTATTTTTTATCCAATTATGTATTATAGGATGATAATAATTGTGTTGTTAATTTAGGATGTTAACTATCCAGGATGTTAGCGGTTGTGTTAGGTTTTATATACTTTTTTTTAATTTTCTGGATTACATTTTATCACTGACAAATTTTGAAATGTGGTAATTGTTTTTATTTTCTGAATATTTTGTATTATTATCTCTTTAACTATATTTATTTAGTGTTTACGATAATTCAGGCTTAACGAAAATAATTTAAAAGTCTTGAGTGGGTGAGCGATTTTGTTTGTTTATAAACAGACGTCATCATGAACGGTCCATGCTTTGGCGGGGAGGTCGTGTTTATCGTTTAAGGGCCAGCTGATAGGCTTTCTGACGCTCCTGCCTTTCTTTATGTATATGGACATGAGCTAATTCTTTTTTCTCCCATTTTATGAATATTTTGTGCCTGTGTGTAGTAAAGGTGTATAGCGAGGTGGTGATAAAGTCAGGTATATAATGAGTGGTGAGAGGTGGGGAGGAAGGTTAGGGGAGTAAGTAGTTAGGGGAGGTTAGGTTAGGGAGGAGGTGCTAGGGAGGTTAGGTTAGGAGTGTTAGGTTAGGGGGAGGTTAGGTTAGGAGGTTGTGCTAGGAGGAGTTTAGGGGTTAGGGAGGGAGGTTAGGAGTGGGTTAAGTTAGGGGAGGCAGTTAGTGGAGGTTAGGTTAGGGGAGCTTTAGGTTAGGGAGGTTAGGTTAGGTTTTCTTCTGTATACTGAACTTTTGTTATCATACGTTGAAGTTTTAATTAATATGATTACGTTATATGTCCGTTATGGAGGAGGTTCTTATAACAGGAACAACAATAATAACGGTAGGATATGTCTTCTGTTAGTTGTTTGAGACGATGATGATGATGATATTGATGATGATATTAGAATAAGAGGTAGTAAGAAGAAAGTAAGAAAGGAGGAGGGAGGAGGAAAAAGAAGAGATAAATAAGAAAAAGACGAAAGAGAAAAGAATAAAAAGAAGAAACTGAGGAGGAGGAGGGAGGGAGGAGGAGGAGGAGGGGGAGGAGGAGGAGGAGGAGAGAGGAGGAGGAGGAGGAGGAGGAGGGAGGAGGAGAGGGAGGAGGAGGAGGAGGAGGAGAATAGAGAAGAAAAGGGAAGAGAAGTAAGAGATAGTAAGAACTGTAACAACAACACACTGGATCTAGCAGTACTGGGTAAGGGTTAATGACAGTCACCAGCCCATACTGACATGAACACAGGTAGTAACAATATCCTGGCCTCTGTGGGGCTGGGGGTGGTACATCAGCCTGACACTCATAACAGAGACACAGTGGCGTTCCTTTGTTGTCACAGTGAGGAGGGAAGGAGGGAAGTATTGGCTGGAGAGGGAAGGGCTGGCTCAGAGGAGGAGGGAAGGGTCATGGTGAGGGGAGGGAAGGAGGGAAGGTCATATTGAGGAGGGAAGGGTTTGAAGGAGTGGGAAGGAGGGAAGCATGGGATGGAGGGAGGGAAGGAGGGAAGGGCATGTTGGAGGAGAGGGAATGAGGAAGGGTCATATTGAGGAGGAAGGGTCATATTGAGGAGAGGGAAGGAGGAAGGGTCATATTGAGGAGGTGGAGGAAGGGAAGGGTCATATTGGAGGAGGGAAGGGTCATATTGGAGGAGGGAAGGAGGGAAGGGTCATATTGAGGAGGGAAGGGTCATATTGAGGAGGGAAGGAAGGAAGGTCATATTGGAGGAGGGAATACAGCTGGGAGGAGGGAAGGAGGGAAGTATTGTATTGAGGGAGGAAGGCATGGTTGGAGAGGGAAGGAGAGAAGGGTCATATTGGAGGAGGGAAGGTCATATTGGAGGAAGGAGGTAAGGGTCATATTGAGGGAGGAAGGAAGGAGGTAAGGGTCATATTGGGAGGAGGGGAGGGAGGTAAGGGCTATATTGGGAGGGAAGGAGGGAGGTGGCATACATTAGTGTGAGGTTCACTTTCCCCAGACAGGCAGTACCTTTGAGCCCTGGTTTAATGGAGATGAGCAGAAGGAGAGAGAGAGAGAGAGAGAGAGAGAGGAGAGAGAGAGAGAGAGAGAGAGAGAGAGAGAGAGAGAGTGAGCACTGGAGTTAATTGACAGCTCACCACCACACCTGTTGAAAGGAGACTTATAGACAGTAATGGATCATAGACAGGTGTAGTGACTATAGACAGGTGTAATGACTATAGACAGGTGTAATGACTATAGACAGGTGTATTGACTGCAGTGTAATGGTGGTGTAATGACTGTACAGGTGTAATGACTATATATAGACAGGTGTAATGACAGAAAAGCTATGTACTGGTGAAGATGTTTTAACCCTTGAAGATAAATGATCCCAGGAGAAAATTCCTTATCTCACCCAGTAACTGATAAGAGATCTAACTGACCTGGCCCTCCTATTAGATTATCTCAACACAATCTGCATCCCGTTTTTCACCCCTGACCAGTTGCTGCTCGTTTTCTTTCACCCCCAGCCAGCCATATCGCGTTTTCTTTTCACCCTATCGCCCGTTTTCTCTTGGACAGTCTGTGGAATGGTAGACTTGTATCATAAACCTGATCTCCAGACAATAAGGGTTGGCGGGCGTTATGGTGGTTCACCCTGATGTCTATGTGTGATAATGGCCCCTGTTGTGTTGTGTGTGTGAGCGCTTCATCATCATGGCCTGAGGGTGTGTTCAGTATTGTTTGTTTAGCATAACATAAACCTCCTACCTCCCTCCCTCGACCCCTCCCTCCCTTCGACCCTCTCCTCGACCCTCCCTCCCTGATTCCTCCTCCCTCGACCCCCTCCCTCCCTCGATCCTCCCTCCTCTGGTCCCTCGACCCTCCTCCTGACCTCCCTCACCCTCCTCCTCAACCTCCCTCTGACCCTCCCTCCCCTCGACCCTCCTCCTCGACCTCCCTCGACCCTCCCTCCCTACTCCCTCTTCTGCTGACCCTCCGACCCCCAGTTCGACCCATCCGCCCCCCCAAGATTATTTTACAGAGGATTAACCAACCCTGATGTTAATATAAAATAATTTAACCAATCACCCAGGTAACGTAAGGGCTGTTTAATCAATCAGGTAAATAATCATAGGTGTGCTAAACTTCAGGTGACTTATTATTCACACTTTATATGTTAAACTGGGAACCAAATATTCGTAGGAGCAGTTTCGAGTAATTTCCTCCCATATTAAATTTAGCGAGGATGTGAAGGAGTATTCTGACAGGTTCACTTACAGCGTGTAAATTGTGGTGTTATAATTATGGTAGTGTCCTAAATGGTGGTTAAAATCTATGGTAGTGGTCATGGTGTTTTTAGAGTTATAGTGGAAATGGTGGTTTTAGAGTTATGGGTAGTTCAAATGGTGGTTTTAGAGTTATGGTAGTGTGTCAAATGATGGTTTTAGAGTTATGGTAGTGTTCAAATGATGGTTTTAGAGTTATGGTAGTGTCCAAATGGATGGTTTTAGAAGTTATGGTAGTGTGTCCCAAATGATGGTTTGAGTTAAGTAAGTGGTATGGATTGTGTGTTATGGAAGGGTTCAAATGGTGTTTTAGAGTTATGGTAGTGTCTCAAATGGTGGTTTTAGAGTTAGTGGTAGTCAAATGGTGGTTTTAGAGTGTGGTAGTGTGTCAAATGGTGGTTTTAGGAGTTATGGTTTAGTGGTAAATTTTTATTTTGTTTTTGAGAGTTATGTAGTGGGTTGGAAATGATGGTTTTATGATTTATGGTAGGTTTCAAATGGTTTTTAGAGTTAGGTAGTGTAAATGATGGTGTTTAGAGTTTTGGTGTTGAACTGAAAATGTGTGTAGTAGTTGGTTGTCAGATGGTGTTAGGGGAATTTATGGGTGTAGTGGTTCTAAAGATGTTTGTTATGGGTGTTCAAGTGGTGTTTTTTAGATGGTGTTATGAGGGTCAGTAGTGTGGTTTTAGAGTTATGGTGAGGGGTCTGATGGTGTGTTTTCAGAGATGGTAGGGGTGGTGTAAATTGCTTTAGATATGGTGTTAGTGGGTCTGATGGTGTGTTTTGTAGATGGTGTTATGTTAGTGGGGGGGTTTTGTCAAAATGATGGTTGTTGGTTAGGGTGTTGTGGGTAGTGGGGTCAATTGTGTGGGTTTTTGGGAGATTGTTATGTTGGTTGTTGTCAATGGTTGTTTTAGGATGTTATGTTTTGTTTGGTTTTTTTTGTGTTTGGTGGTTGGGTGGTAGGGTGGCATGTGGTGGGAGTTGGTATGGTCTAATGCTTAGAGTTGATGTTAGTGGTCAGATGGGGTGGTTGTTTGGAGTTATTAGTGGTCAATGGTGAAGTTATGGTAGTGGTCAAATGGTGGTTTTAGAGTTATGGTAGGGTCAAATGGTGGTTTTAGAGTTATGGTAGTGGTCAAATGGTGTTTTAGAGTTATGGTAGTGGTCAAATGGTGGTTTTAGAGTTATGGTAGTGGTCAAATGATGGTTTTAAGTTATGTAGTGATAAATGATGGTTGGTTATGGTAGTGGTCAAATGGTGGTTTTAAAGTTATGGTAGTGGTCAAATGGTGGGTTTATAGTTATGGTAGTGGTCGTGGTTTTAGAGTTATGGTGTCAAATGGTGGGTTATAGTTATATGGTCAAATGGTGGGGTTATGGTAGTGGTCAATGGGAAGAGAAGTGGTACACAATGCTATATTAAACTATGTTACTGAGGCTCTACCATAACATAAGTCCTGTCTTCACCAGTTAGAGTAAAAAATAATTTCGGATATAATAAAATTCTCCATAAACGATCAGATGAATTAACTCTAAATTTCTTTTCAGATTAAATTTTCAAAATTTTATTTCCAAAAATTTTCCCAACAACCCCCCAACAGAAATTTTCCCCAACTTGTAAATTTCACAACCACCCAAAATTCCCCCAAAAAAAAAATAAAAATAAAATAAAATAAAATAAAGTTGGTTTGTGTGGTCATAAATCAAATTTAAGTTACTTAATAAAATTTTTTAAAGTACGGTAATATTTTTAAACTTACCAACCGTAATCGTTTAGAAACTTTAGACCAAAACAAAAGTGTTGATAACTTTAATAAGGTAAATTTATCCGGATTCCTGATCTAAAACCGGTTTGCTAATACGGATTCATGAAAACACTGATTATTCGGACTTACGATTTAAAATGGTCTGGTGATCCGGTTTCGATTTAAAACCGGTTTGCTAATACGGATTCGTGATTAAAAACACTGCTTATCCGGATCCATAATTAAAAATGCACAGCTAATCCGTATCCATAATTAAAAACGCCCAGTTAATCCGGATCTATAATTCAATAACACTCAATTAATCCGGATAACATAATTTATAAACGCTCAGCTAATCCGGATTTATTACTTTAAGTGTTGAAGATATTCCTTGTTCGCCTTACGGTGATAACAATAACAGTAAACATGGAAGAAATATCCGCTCTTGTGTTCTCAGATTTTTCCCGTTAATTTTTGTCCTCGTAAATCGCAACAACATTCCTAAACTAACCTGACCTGACCTGACCTAACCTAACCTGACCTGACCTGACCTTAACCTGACCTGACCTAACCTGACCTGACCTTAACCTGACCTGACCTAACCTGACCTGACCTGACCTTAGGTGAATGTATCTAGTTAAGGTAGTCATGCTGATGTAACATTAGTATTGGTACATTGTAGCATAAAGGGTCACTTATACTATTCCCATGGCCGCCCACTTACTCCCATAATGTGTGTGTTATGGGCGTGGTGGGCGGCCGTGTGGGGGTGAGTAGAAGGCTTGTAGTTTTAAGTCAATCCATTTTGTATTTTCTCATATTTTCACTTATGGGGAAAACTGAACAACCGTAAACCAAACAAAATCAATGAAAAACGGAAATACGACGCCATGAAGCGCCCTTAAGGTGGCGGCACAAGGGCACTTTCCTCCAAACGCGTTTTGCTGGCCTCTGGCTGGACGGCCCAACAAGCAGCAGGATTTCGGCTGTTGAGTGGACAGCGTTTTGGCTGATCTTGCTGGCCGGGTTAGTGCTCAATGAGATTGATATAATTTCAAACAAAATTTTAAATAAATCATGAAACAATAGTAATTTTAGATAACACAAAACGGTGACATGTTATATTTATTCGCCACTTTAAAGTTCCTTAGTATTATTAAATCATTATTCAGGTCTTTTATCAGCCAGCTGCAGCCACTTTAAACAAACCACGATGCAACCATTGTTCTTTTCTTTGGCTTTTGATGACTCACTTGCTTCTGCAATTGAAGAACTATAACAATCCAGCACCAACTGTAGCAACACGATCCATGTTGAACTCGTCTGACGCTTTGTTGTTGTTTTCGCTGAGTTGGCAACAAACATCACAGTGTGACGCAAACGTCTTTGTTTTGTTGGTTGGACCGTGTTTGTCCAACATGCTGGGAGGAAAGTGTCCAGTGTGTCGCCGCCTCAAGACTCAACAACCAATGAAAAACACGAACAACATTAAGCAACCTTTATAACCAACAACCACAAAACCCACAAATAAACAACTATTACAAATTTTAGACACAATAAACTAATAAAAACCTGTTGTAAATAAAACAAACTATTGCTAAACCTTAGACACAACAACCAATAAAAAACCCACAACAAACAAATTATTACAACCTAGACACAACAACCAATAAAAACCCACAAATAAACAACCATTATTACAACCTTAGACATAAATAACCACAAAAACACAATCAACAACTATTAAGCAACTTAGACACAACAACCAATAAAACCTAAATAAAACAAACTATTAAGCAACTTAGACACAACAACCAATAAAAAACACAACTGTATCAAATGACATAAATTTTATAGACACAACAAATCATTAAAAACACAAATCAACAAACTATTAATAAACTTAGACACAACAAATCAATAAAAATACAAATCAACAAATTATTAAGAGATGACAACAACTAATAAAAAATTCCACAAATAAACAACTATTGCTAAATTTTAGACAATAACTATTAAAACGTATAAATAAATAAATTATTACAATTTAGACACAACAACTAATAAAACACAATTGGTCAAATTATTACAATTTAGACATAATAACTAATAAAACAGTAAATTAAATAAATTATTACAATTTTAGACAATAAATTAATAAAATTATAAATAAATAAATTATTACAAATTTTAGACATAACAAATTAATAAAACACAATCAATAAACCATATACCTTAGACATAACAATTAATAAAAACACAATCAATAACCATTACAATTTTAGACACAACAATTCAATAAAACACAAATTGTTGTACCATATAAATTTAGATACAACAACTAATAAAACATAGTAAATTATTAAGTAAATTTTAGACATAACAACCAATAAAAACCCAAATAAACAACCATTACAACCTAGACATACCAACCAATAAAAACACAAATCAACAACCACACAAATCCTGACACAACAACCAATAAAACCCACAAATAAACAACTATTACAACCTAGACACAACAACCAATAAAACACAAATCAACAACTATTAAGCAAATTTTAGACACAACAAATCATTAAAACTCACAAATAAACAACCACAAATTTTAGACATAACAAATTAACAAAACCTACAAGAAACAAATTATTAAGCAAATTTTAGACACAACAAATTAACAAAAACACACAAATCAACAAATTATTACAAATTTTAGACACAACAACCAATAAAAACGGCAATAAAATAAACTATTACAACCTAGACACAATAAATTCATTAAAACTTCCACAAATAAATAAACTATTACAAATCTTAGACAACTAATAAAACACAAATCAACAAACTATTACAACTTTAGACACAACAACTAACAAAACACAACTGTCAAATTATTACAAATTTAGACACAACAACCAATAAAAACCCACAACAACAACCACAAGGCCCTAGACACAACAACTAATAAAACCCACAACAACAAATTCACACAATTTTAGACACAACAATTAACAAAACCTACAATAAACAAATTAATATAACCTAGACACAACAAATTAACAAAACCCACAAATAAATAAATTATTACAATTCTTAGATACAATAAATTCACAAAACCTACAATAACAAATTATTAAGCAACTTTTAGAGCACAAACAAATTAATAAAAATACAAATCAACAACTATTACAACCTTAGACACAAATAACCAATAAACACAAATCAACAACTATTAAGCAAATTTTAGACACAACAACCAAATAAAAACCCACAACAAACAACTATTAACAATTTTAGACACAACAACTAATAAAATACAACAAACCACATAAATTTTAGACAACAACTAATAAAACGTATAAATAAAACAACACATAAATTTTAGATACAACAACCAATAAACACAAATCAATAAATTATTACAAATTCTTAGACATAACAACTAATAAAAACGCATAAATAAACAAATTATTAAGCAACTTTAGACATACAATAACCACAAAACCTACAAATAAATGTAAACTATTACATAAAAAACCCAAATAAACAACCATTAAGCAACCTTAGACACAACAACCAATAAAAACACGTCAACAACCATTAAGCAACCTTAGACATGACAACCAATAAAAACCACAAATAAACAACCTTAAGCAACCTTGACCAAAACCAATAAAAACCCACAAATAAACAACATTAGCAACCTTAGACACAACAACCAATAAAAACACAAATAAACAACATTAAGCACGACACAACAACAAAAAAACCTACAAATAAACCATTAAAGCAACCTTGACACAACAACCAATAAAAACCCACAAATCAACCATTGCAACCTTGAACACAACAACCAATAAAAACACAAATCAACAACCTTAAGCAACCTTAGACACAACAACCAATAAAACCCACAAATAAACAACCATTAAACACTTAGACACAACAACCAATAAAAAACCCACAAATAAACAACCATTATGACCTTAGACACAACAACCAATAAAAACCTAACACTTAACTGAAACAACCAATAAAAACCCAACAAACCTTAAACAGGCACAACAACCAATAAAACCCAAATAAACAACCTTAAGCAACCTTAGACACAACAACCAATAAAAACCACAAATAAACAACCATTAAAACCTTAGACACAACAACCAATAAAACCACAAATAAACAACCTTAAACTGATCAACCAGACACAACAACCAATAAAAAATAAACAACTAAGCAACCTTAGACACAACACAATAAAAACACAAATAACAACCATTAAGCACTTAGACACAACAACCATAAAAAACACAAATCAACAAACATTAAGCAACCTAGACACAACAACCAATAACAAATAAACAACATTAAGCAACCTTAGACACAACAACCAATAAAAACACAAATCAACAAACTATTACAACCTTAGACACAACAACCAATAAAAAACCCACAAATAAACAACCATTAAGCAAACTTAGACACAACAACCAATAAAAACACAAATAAACAACGCTACAACCTTAGACACAACAACCAATAAAAACCCACAAATAAACAACCATTAAGCAACTTAGACACAACAACCAATAAAAACACAAATCAACAACCATTAAGCAACCTTAGACACAACAACCAATAAAACCCACAAATAAACAAACTATTACAACCTTAGACACAACAACCAATAAAAAACACAAATAAACAACCATTAAAACCTTAGACACAACAACCAA
>NW_024711810.1:0-24083 GCF_018991925.1 Homarus americanus | reverse complement strand
GAGTGGGCATCTTATCAAATGAACCCCTGTCCTAATGGGCCTAATTTCATGAAATCCCAGTCCTCGTTAGATTTTGGTTTTAATGGGCCCCCAATTCCTAATTAGTCACATTTCAATGGTTCTCAGTCCTAATAGACCTCAGTCCAAATACACAGGCCCTAGTGGTTTCCAGTCTTGGGCATAGTGCATGAGTCCAGATCCTGTTGCTAAATAGACTCAGTCTCATGGTTGGGTTGGGATTACATGCATGGCTTCTAATACCTTCCACAAGCCTATCATTCTACAATGTCATCCGTGTCCAGGTCAAGTCAATACCGGGTGAGTGGCTGCCAGGTAGGGGTGGGGTGAGGTGGGCACCTTGATGCAGGGGAAGGTGAGTTCCTGATGCTGATTCACACCAGTGTTGTGTGAGGATTTATCAGCTTTTGTGGTGGGGGTGGGGTGGTGTGGGTGGGGGTGGGGGTGGGGGGGGGTTTGGTGGGGGGGGTGGGGGTGGGGGTGTGTGGGGTGGTTGGGGAGGGTGCTTGGTGTTAGGTTGTTTATAGGGCGGGAGTGGTGATGGCGCGCCACTAATCCTTGACCTTACTGAACACAACCCATTATACATATAATTAGTGTTGCTTCCATCAGCCTCTTGCGATCAAACACACTATTTACATTTTCTTCATATATATTTTATTTTTCCGTTTTGGTGGACCCTAGTTTCAGCCTTGGAGTCGAAGAGGAATTTTTAGGAAGTTGAAAAGAAATCGTGTTTAGTTGAAGACGAATGTGTTCTTATATAAAAGTGAAGGAATTAACCAGACGTGTTTGATTGTTTGGGAGTCTTTATCTCACTGATGGAATGTCCCTTAGGACGGTGTTCGTGTAGGTCTGCTCGTTTTTTTTCAGCGAAGGCTACACCCGCCACCTTGTGTTGGCTGTTCTTGACCATCATATTAACAAGGCCGCTCTCTCGTGCCTTATCCACACTCCACCCCTCCAATTGTACGGTTTTGTCTTTAGTAACGGTGGTTTTCTAAGCGGCGTGGTGTGGGGAGGCCGCTGCTTCATTGTTCAGTCTTTGACGTGTAACACAAAACGTGGATATTGTGGTTTATTCACCTTTTTTTCTCTAGTTACACATGCTGTTGTTATTAAGCTCACCAATATTGGTCGCTGTCTCGTCTTTGTCTGCTGCCATTAGTGTGTAGCTGTGGTTGCCGCCGTGTTTGTTTATGTGGCGATGTGGAAATTTGTGGGTGTTAAGCTGGAGCGTTTTAGCTGTTGTTGTCGTCACCTTGTTGATGTTTTGTAGGTCGTGTTGGCTGAGGTTGTTGTTAGTGTGTTCTTAAGGCGTTATGTTCTGTCTTGGGTTCTATAGGGATTATATTGCTGTTCTTTTGTTCTTGAAAACAAAGACATAACCAATGGACTAAAACAAATATGTGAAGGTTTAAATTTTGCTGGGATAGATTTAAATAGATCTTGGGTTATTTTCTGCGTTCTTGGAGGTCAGGCCAGGTCAGGTCAGGTCAGCATAAATGGATTAAAGTCAGACTTGGGTGCGGTCAGCGGGTTCTCGAGGATCTATGTAGGCCCTCTGCTGTTTTTTATATTCGTGTAGTTATCGTTTGGGCTTAACTTAGTGAGATTAGTATAGTTTTAGATGATACCAAAATGGGAAGTGATAGAGATTTCAGACGGTGACTTTGAACTTTATCAGAATCTAGATACCTTACATGAGTGGTCATTGAGGAATTGAATTTTAATACTGATAAATGCAAGGGTACTACGGATGGGAAGACGAGTACAAACGTTTAAGTATAGCTAGGTAACTTGGAAATAGAAAACTCAGTTTGTGAAAAAAGATCTGGGTGTGTTTTGTTGGCAACGTTGAAACCTGAAGAAAACAATGTATTGGCGTTCTGTAACAAAACTAAGCAAGTTCTTGGGTTCATATCTGGGTCTGTGAGTAACAGAACTGACGTTATCTTGAAACTTTTCTGTAATTGGTGAGGCCACCAGTTATGGTGTACTTGTTATAGAATTCTTTGGAGATTACAAGAAGAATGACAAATGATCCATAATATTTGAAACCTTCATGTGAAGAAAGACTGAAAAGCTTGAGCTTACATTCATTAGAGAGTAGGCGTAGAGAGTTAGGGGGAGATATGATGAGGTGTACAAGTGGGTAAGTGGGATTAACAAGGGAGTAAAATGGAAGATGTTCTGAGCTCAGTAATAACGAAATAACTAGAACAAATGGCTAAATTAGATAAATTCGATTCAGAAAGGATATGGGCAAGCACTGGTTTATTAATAGAGTTGTGGATAGATGGAATAGGCTGCGAAGTGCTATAGTAGGATCGAGGACGCTAGGGAGCTTCAAGACGAAGTTGGATGACATGGAAGTGCTGGATGAGTGTGAAAGGATCTGCCTGTATGGGCCAGTCGGCCTCTGCAGTATCCACTTTCTTATGTTCTTATGTTAGGTGTACCGAATATACGCTAGCAGGGGTGGTCAGATGCATGGGAATACTGCCAGGTAATTGAGGTCGGAGTCAGGTGGCCTCAATACACCTGCTTCAAGTAATAATAGAGAGTGAAAAATATCGTTTTCTTAGTCAGATCTGTAGGTAAAATCCAGATACAGAAGGCTGGGTGGCCATTTAACCCAGGTTGGTGGGTCGCCCTTGACTACCAGCCAGGTTTGATGGAATTTGGGCTCATGTAATTGGAGAGATATTCTAAAATGGATTAGGGGTGGTATGTGGGACAAAAACAGCGAGTAGCATTAACGGCACTAATCCGATTGGGGTAACATCACTAGTGAGTACCCTAAGGCTCTGAATTTGGATATTACTATTTATAATATACATAAAGACATATGAAAATTTGTGACTACACTAAAATAGGGCGTGTAATTAAATCTGTGAGGCCTTCACAAAGCTACTGAAAAATGGCAGATGAAATTTAATGAGAACAAATTTAAAGTTACTTAGTCTAGGAGATGTAAGTAGAGAAACCACATATCAGATAACAACGTTGTTATAGAGAAATGCGACTGTGAAAGATTTAGGGAGTAATGATAAATAGGAATCTTAAACCAAAACAACAAGGCGTATTTGCTAAAATAAGGCTAACAAAAGTTCTTGGGTTCGTACAAAGGAGTGTTAGTAACAAGACTAGCGAGTTATCTTACTACTATCTTGCCTTGTGAACCTCACTTGGATTACGTGGTTCATTTCTGGCCTGTGCTGTACCAGGGGTTCTCACTTTTTCACCCAAGGACCCCTTATATACATAGCATACAAATATTGTCAATAATCAAAAGAGAGAATCATAGTCAAAGCATTTCTTCATTTCAACCCCAAATCAAAATATCCTGCAAATTGGAATCGATAATTCTCTCACAAACGTTAAGCCTTTTTCTCATAGACTTTTCGGAACCCAGTTTGAGAATCACTGTACAGAATGGATATATAATCCCTATAAAAGAATTCAGAGAGAATGACAAGACTAATCCGGGCATTAGGAACTTTGAGTACAAGACAGTTTAAGGATCTTAATTAGCACTCGAGACGAAGAGAGTGGCGTTATGATTGAGGTGTATATTGAAGTCAGGGCTAAACAAATTTTTTTTTTATTTATTTTTTTTTATTGGGCACTCCTAAATCCTTGTGTAAGGTGAAGGCGCCAGAAGCGTTTACAGCGTAACAGGAAGCATGCTAAGTTCATGCTTGCCTTTATGTCTCATGAGTTAAGGGCGTAGAAGCCTGAAGGTCAAGGCGTAGAAGCTGAAGAGTCAATGGTTTATGTCTAAGCAAGTTATTGAAAGCTCCAACAACTTGTCCCTGAATGCAAATTCCAAGCTTTCGATTTACAGCTGCAAGGTGAACAGGGACCAAGGGAGGCTGGGAGGTGTGTCTGAACAACTTTCCACTGGCCCGAAGGTCGATCCGTGACATCTCGTTCTTGCGAGCAAAATGACCGTTCTACCCTGAGAGGACACTGTTGTTAAAATTCCATCTCTGACAGGAAGAGACTAGACCCCTCCCTTCCCTCCCTCGAGTTCAATAAAAAGTAATAATATGTGAGATTGTGAAATGGAGTACCATCGTACGATATGTTTTCCCATGTGTTGAGGTGGGGCTTGTCTGTGGCAGCGCCTGGTTGCAGTCACCATCTGACGCTGTAAAGTAAAGTCTGGAAAGAACGTGGTCTATTATTCAAACCCTATCACATGGTGCAGTAGGTAGGATGCCTGGGCCCGACTTCGTCATAACAGCCCTGACGATAAAGCCAACATAAGCTACACGTCCACGATTCTCTTTAGGACATGGAGGCGGTCCATGGAGTCGTGGGTGCTGTTGAATGGATGGTCTGTGGTGGCCATTCCCAAATTCGCCTGAACTGCGTCCCTGCACTCCAAATTGCAGTTATTCTGAATATCCCAGCGGTCAGTGGGAGCAGTTCTCCAAAGCCCTGGACGCCATCAGTGGAGTGGTTCTTCAATCGTCAAACCGAGCTGTGAAATGGAACGGAGTTTTTTCAACAGCGAACAGGTGAAGGAGGGCCATGAAAAGTTATTTTCAACGATGCTTCACAGAGGCAGTGGAGTTTGAATTGTATCACCTGCGATATGACATGTGGTGGCAGGTTGGAGGAGAGAGTAGATGCTGACCCACGTTCATCACGCCGTGAGCCGTTTTCGATACTGCAGGACGCCCATGGGATATTGTTCAGCGTCGAATGCCTACATCAAGAGGTTTAATGACTATTCAGGTGCTGCCCATAAGTACAAGTGCGTGGATGACCTCTCTCCTCTATGACTCCAGTGTGAAGGGGGCGTTTTGGCACACCCTAGATTTTCTGGAGACCTCTTCGCTTTGGGTATCACTGAAACCAGAAAAGTTCTTGTTCTGCAGGAAAGCCGAGTTTGTGGGTTTCCTCCTGGGGAATTGGGACCTCTACCAGCCCACTGCCCAACGTCTGTCAGCCGTAAGGACTTCCCATGCCTGATCCAGCCGTAATCACTGACATCAGCTCCTGGCATGGCCTGGTTAACCAGTTGGCTCCCTTCCTTGCATTGCACCTGTGATGGAGCCCTTCCGAGCTCTCAGAAACCAGTGGGCAAGCAGGTGTATTGGGACGACCAGCTGCGGCTCCAAGTTTCCTTGAGCTCAGAACACCAACTGTCAGTTGGCGGGGACTGCGGTAATATACGACCAAATCAGGCCTACGGCAACTATCACGGATTGGAGCAGGGAGGGCGTCGACTTCGTCATCTTGCCTTAATACTGTGCCTGTGCCTCTCCAGAGACATATACTGCTGCAGGGGGGTGGTGGTTGGCTGTCGCATTAGCCGACATCTGAAACACGACCGAGGCCAAGCCTACGCTGCAGTGAAGGGGAGGCCACTGGCTGTGGTATGGTGCTTGCGCAAGGCCAGGCTGTTCCTCCTTGGCTGCCCGAACCTCATTCTGGTGACCACCGCCCCTTAGTTATTGCTGGGGGACAGAGCCCTCACGGATGTGGCAGATCCCGTCTGTTCAGGCTCAAGGAGAGACCCTGCAGTACCGGTTCATGGTCAAGTACTTGCCAGGGAAGCAGAACTGCGGCGACGCCCTATCCCGCTTCCCCTCCCTCAGGTGGCGCCCGACTCGGGGGACATGGACAAGAGGAGGACCTGTGCTACAGTGTGTGCAGTCACAATCGCAGCAGCACTGGATCGGGATGGGTGCATCACTGTGGACGAAGACACAGTGTGCAAAGCGGCTGCGGACGACAGTATACCAGATTCTGGTCGAGGTGCTGGCGGGCGACTAGCGCTAAGTCACAGGAGGTGGCTTGTTTGCGCCACATCTTCTGGTGAGGGACAGGTTGGCTGTGGTCAGGGTATGGTCACCTACCTTTTGACCTTGACCAGAGCTGCGTGCGCCTTGTCATCCCCGACCCTCCGCCACCGAAACACCGTTAACCTGCATGTGGGGCACCAGGGGCCTCGACTCAATGCTCAGGCAGGCCAGCAGTCATCTATTAACTGTGGCATGGAGGGTGACCTGCAGTATCATCGGTCCCAGGTAGCTGCTTGCAGAGATCCGCCCTTCTCAGCCTCCAGGTCGTTGTGGTCTTGACCCCAGCGCCGAACTATCGCACCAACAAGTGGTGGCCGATTTGTTGTTCCTGCAGGGGCGCACATTACCTAGCATATGCTGACCGACTCACAGGTTGGCTGGCGATCGCCCACTTCCCCAACAGGGCCACCTATGGAAAAATCATCGCCCGTCTGGGATTTACTTCACGAGGTGGGGTACCTGAGCAGATCTCCACGGATGGAGTACCAACCTTGCCAGCAGTGAGATGACAGACTTCCTCAAGTCATGGGGTCGAGGTGCGCCTTTCGTCGGCCCACTTCCCCCAGTCAATGGCAGGGCAGAGGCTGGGGTCCAAGGCCGCCAAGAGGCTCCTCCCAGGGATAACACTGGGCCCGGGGTAGCCTGGAGGAGGAGGGAGCCTGGGATATCCTATATATCCAGGCCTCCTCAATACCTGAGCTACACTTACTCTGCGGAGGGTGAGCAAGTCATCACCCAACTTGCCACCAACGCCAGCTCTGGGCAACGTTCCAATGGCCAGACAGCTCTATAAGGTGGACCAGCACTGGCGGCGGGCACTTTTACGCTATGAGGGGAGGTGTGCTTGGCGAAACCCAGGACGATGTCCTTCTGTTGCGTGGGGAGGTGTTCCTCCAGCTGGCTCCCTGCCGTGGGCACACCGGGTGCTGTGCAGGACGCAGTTACCAAAGCTCTGGGACAGGACGGTATAGTGGTGGAAGCCCGCCCTCACAGGCAGTATGCCGTCAGGTTAGTGAAGTGGCAGGGTGTCCATCCGCAACAGGCCGCCACCTGCGAAGCGTCACGCCTGTGCTTACCACTCTGGTAGTCGGTAGTGCATCAGCTATGCCTCCTGGCCCCCCTTCTGCGGTGCCCTCCCGTACCCGCGCCCTCGCTCGCACCCCGGCCTCCCCAGTCGGGCGTGGCCAGGCATGGGAGGGCCACCAGGCCCCAGGCTGGTTGGCTGACTACGTGGTGTAGATGTATGTGGTGTAAAAATTAGTTTAGAGAGTTTATTTTATTTTATTTTTTGTTTCTCCTGTTGTGTCTCTTTGTTTGATTGGTTTTTTTTTTTCTTGCATTATTGTTTTTATGAATGCATTGTTTTTCTTTTGTTAGTTCAAATGTGCATTGTCATTTCCTTTTAACTTGAGGGGGTGTGAAATGGAGTACCATCATACGATATGCTTTCCCATGTGTTGGTGGAGCTTTTCTCCTTCGGTTGCAAGGTCACCATCTGACGCTGTAAGGGTAAAGTCTGCAGAGAACGTGGTCTATTATTCAAACCTCCCTATATATACAAAGAAATACAAGAATGAAAACAAATCAATAGTGAAACGCTATATGTATGTTGTGTTGTCATGTAGAAATGAGGCAGAAAGACAGATCAGCAACCTGGGACTGTCACAATTTTCGTGATGCCATATGGCAGCAGGGTCTACCATTAGACAACACATTACGCTTCCAATATCTTCCAGGCGGTAGTACCTCCCTGTTTGGTAGCTGCCTACTACCAGCATATAAGTAGGTGTTAGCAAGTATTAAATATTAACCTAAATTTCATTACGCTGTCTCTCACGATCAGGGGCGTCCTGAGCAACGCACAACGCGATTTAACTTATAACTCGTTCTGGACTTGCAAGGTGAAATATCTGACCCTGGAACGGTGCGCCCTGAGCTTGGTGAGATTAGCTAGTGTGTTGCTTCATGGTGCGATTAAGCTAGTGTGTTGTTTCATGGTGGTTGCTAGTGTATTGCTTCATGGTGAGATTAGCTAGTGTGTTGTTTCATGGTGAGATTAAGCTAGTGTGTTGCTTCATGGTGAGATTAAGCTAGTGTGTTGTTTCATGGTGAGATTAAGCTAGTGTGTTGTTTCATGGTGAGATTAAGCTAGTGTGTTGTTTCATGGTGCGATTAAGCTAGTGTGTTGTTTCATGGTGAGATTAAGCTAGTGTGTTGTTTCATGGTGAGATTAAGCTAGTGTTGCTTCATGGTGCGATTAAGTTAGTGTGTTGCTTCATGGTGAGATTAAGCTAGTATGTTGTTTCATGGTGAGATTAAGCTAGTGTGTTTGTTTCATGGTGAGATTAAGCTAGTGTGTTGTTTCATGGTGAGATTAAGCTAGTGTGTTGTTTTATGGTGCGATTAAGCTAGTGTGTTGTTTCATGGTGAGATTAAGCTAGTGTGTTGCTTCATGGTGCGATTAAGTTAGTGTGTTTGCTTCATGGTGAGATTGCTAGTGTGTTGTTTCATGGTGCGATTAAGCTAGTGTGTTGTTTCATGGTGAGATTAAGCTAGTGTGTTGTTTCATGGTGAGATTAAGCTAGTGTGTTGTTTCATGGTGAGATTGCTAGTGTGTTGTTTCATGGTGCGATTAAGCTAGTGTGTTGCTTCATGGTGCGATTAGCTAGTGTGTTGCTTCATGGTGAGATTAGCTAGTGTGTTGTTTTATGGTGCGATTAAGCTTAGTGTGTTGTTTCATGGTGAGATTAGCTAGTGTGTTTGCTTCATGGTGCGATTAAGTTAGTGTGTTGTTTCATGGTGAGATTAAGCTAGTGTGTTGTTTCATGGTGCGATTGCTAGTGTGTTGTTTCATGGTGAGATTAAGCTAGTGTGTTGTTCATGGTGAGATTAAGCTAGTGTGTTGCTTCATGGTGAGATTAAGCTAGTGTGTTGTTTCATGGTGAGATTAAGCTTGTGTGTTGTTTCATGGTGAGATTGCTAGTGTGTTGTTTCATGGTGAGATTAAGCTAGTGTGTTGTTTCATGGTGAGATTAGCTAGTGTGTTGCTTCATGGTGCGATTAGTTAGTGTGTTGCTTCATGGTGAGATTAAGCTAGTGTGTTGTTTCATGGTGAGATTAAGCTAGTGTGTTGTTTCATGGTGAGATTAAGCTAGTTTGTTGCTTCATGGTGAGATTAAGCTAGTGTGTTGTTTCATGGTGCGATTAAGCTAGTGTGTTGTTTCATGGTGAGATTAAGCTAGTGTGTTGTTTCATGGTGCGATTAAGCTAGTGTGTTGTTTCATGGTGAGATTAAGCTAGTGTGTTGTTTCATGGTGAGATTAGCTAGTGTGTTGCTTCATGGTGCGATTAAGTTAGTGTGTTGCTTCATGGTGAGATTAAGCTAGTGTGTTGTTTCATGGTGAGATTAAGCTAGTGTGTTGTTTCATGGTGAGATTAAGCTAGTGTGTTGCTTCATGGTGAATTAAGCTAGTGTTGTTTCATGGTGAGATTAAGCTAGTGTGTTGTTTCATGGTGAGATTAAGCTAGTGTGTTGTTTCATGGTGAGATTAAGCTAGTGTGTTGTTTCATGGTGAGATTAAGCTAGTGTGTTGTTTCATGGTGAGATTAAGCTAGTGTGTTGTTTCATGGTGAGATTAAGCTAGTGTGTTGTTTCATGGTGAGATTATTAGTGTGTTGTTTCATGGTGAGATTAAGCTAGTGTGTTGTTTCATGGTGCGATTGCTAGTGTGTTGTTTCATGGTGAGATTAGTTAGTGTGTTGTTTCATGGTGAGATTAAGCTAGTGTGTTGTTTCATGGTGAGATTAAGCTAGTGTGTTGCTTCATGGTGCGATTAAGCTAGTGTGTTGTTTCATGGTGAGATTAAGCTAGTGTGTTGTTTCATGGTGCGATTAAGTTATAATAATAATAATAATAATAATAATAATTAACGGTTTATTGAAAAGTTCTGCAGCCCGAAGGCTGAAAATATACATTGGACATAAATGACTTATTACATACATTGGTGGTTTAACAAAGCCTTCATTAGAAAGGTGAAGGAACATACAGTGAACAAACAGATTAATGTAGGTGTTGAACAGCAAACACGTAGTGTAGTAACTCCCTCCCAGATGGTGTTAGGAGGGACCTCACGTGAGTAGTAGTTCCCTCACAGATGGTGTTGTGAGGGGCTCACGTGGTGTAGTAATTCCCTCACAGATGGTGTTATGAGGGGCCTCACGTGGTGTAGTAATTCCCTCACCGATGGTGTTATGCGGGCCTCACGTGGTGTAGTAATTCTCACAGATGGTGTTATGAGGGCCTCTCACGTGGTGTAGTAATTCCCTCACAGATGGTGTTATGAGGGCCTCACGTGGTGTAGTAATTCCTCACAGATGGTATTATGAGGGGCCTCACGTGGTGTAGTAATTCCCTCAAAGATGGTGTTATGAGGGGCCTCACGTGGTGTAGTAGTTCCCTCACAGACGGTGTTCTATGGTGAGGTGTGGTCCCAGGCCTTCCTATCGTAGACGGGTTAACACTTCGCTGGTTGTAGGGTCGGGCCGTTATCACTGGGTACCTGGGACCTCACTGTGTGAAAGGTCAACTTGGGTACCACTGTTACTGTGAGTTGTTCTCACCGACTTAAGCACTGTTCACCACTGTTCACCTCTGTTTAACACTGGTTCCATTCCTTTCCTAAATGAAATAGTAACTTCTGGCGTGAACTTGTTGATATTCCGGTGGGGAGGAGGGTTCAGGGGAGGGAGTTGGTATGGGCCAACTAACAGTTGACCTGGCTGCTCCGAGGAGCGCCAGGTACGTCTTGACCCTTCGGTGGTCAAGTTAGTGTATTGCTTCATGGTGAGATTCAGAGAATGTGTTGCTTTAGGGAGATGTTCAACAAGTGTGTTGCTTAAGGTAGAGGTTCATCAAGTGTGTTACTTGTAGGTGGTAGGCAGCTATTAAACAGGAGGTATCTACTGCCTGGGAAGATATTGGAAGCATAATGTGTTGTCTAATGGTGGACCTTGCCATATGGCATCTAAAAATTGTGATAAGCCGCATTATCTCACTCTTGATCCATTTTTCGTTTTTGTATAAATTTTTGATTATTTTATTTTTATTTTATTATTATTATTATTATTATTATTATTATTATTATTATTATTATTATTATTATTATTATTATTATTATTATTATTATTATTATTATTATTATTATTATTATTATTTTTATTTTATTATTATTATTATTATTATTATTATTATTATTATTATTATTATTATTATTATTATTATTATTATTATTATTATTATTATTATTATTATTATTATTATTATTATCATTATCATTATCATTATTATTATTATTATTATTATTATTATTATTGTTATTATTATATTTTCGCCGCCAGGCCCCGATGTGGGTCAGTGACCTGTGCTTAGGTGGGCTAATCATAAAAAAAAAAAGCGAATTTCAGCTACTTCGAAATCGTACCGGGGTAACTTATTCTCACTCGGACGTGGCCACTTCTTAACTAGATTTAACTAGCAGGAAACGAGTCTAGAATCAAAATAAGACATATAACTTATAACTATTTTTTATCCGCATAAAAAGATCCTATAAATTGTGTTTGCTAACTTATGCGACAAAAAGTAGGTTAAAGGGTTCAGTGAATAGCCCTGTGTACCGTCGTGCTTTACGCTTGTCGACTTATCATGGGTGTCCCTGGTGTAGTTTCTCACTCTCCTCCCTCCAGCAAAATGAAAACCTCAAAAATACCCTGCTGGACAGGTTGAGTGGCGGAGGGGGAGGCAGCAGGACCTGGAGTCTCGGTCCTGCTGGCCATTAAATGTTTTGTTAAGTTCTGAAATTCTCATATCTTCTAAAGAACAGTAGATTATTTTTATGAGCCATTTAAGATTCCATTGCTTAAAAGGGTTGAAGAATGAATGTAAAGTACAGTACTAGTTAAAAAGTTGAATTCGTGCTCTGCTGTCGTCACGAGTCTACACCTTACACCACGATACTTACAGAAATATAATTCTATATAACATACTAAGTTTATATAACTGATATTGTAAATTATAAAAGCAAGCATAATAATACCTATTGCTCACGTGGTATGCGGCGACCAAGTGGCTACAGCTCTGCCTCCTGCCTTGTGGAACCCCAGTTCATCTTCGCTTGTGGATGAGTACCAACTTACATTTGGGGAATTGAAAGCTGTTGAGTGCAGTGCCTACCACACAACCTTCTTGTGTACCAAAGGTTGTATCAGTGCTGTATCATGCACTTGTGGAAACCCACTGTCACCGCCGCAGGATTAGTGTTGATACTGTATCACATTGTAGGGTATCGAGATATTAATGTTGTCTAGCACTCAGGATGGAAGGAAACACTAATGTGGTTTTCTTTGTATAATATATAAGTTATATGAAGACAGTCTGGTGCTGGAGATGCTGTGTGGTGGGGAGCTGCTCAGTAGAAGACGTTCGTGAGGTTGGAAGGAGGTAGATGTGCAGGAGCTGTTAGAGAAGATGTTTGTGGCTTCCTGGTTGAATAAATGTAACAGCTAGGAGCTTGCTGGAGGAGGTGTTGCTTGTTCAGGAAAATTGGCAGAATGAGTTGGTTGGTGAGGAAGCTCAGAGAAGGACATGCTCGCTGGGCGGAGCGAGGACCGCCAGGCAGGCGAGGGAGAAGCGAGGGCTGCCAGGCAGCGGCGGAGGAGGAGGTGTTTGTTCAAGAAGATTGGTCAGAATGAATCTCAATGGAGAGACAGAGCTATATAACAGTAGCCAGCAGCCGGAGTCATGTTGGGAAAACCTGAGAAGTCCCCGCCTGGCTCGGTTAGATAATGGGCGGGCATTGGAATTCAGATATTTTTGTTGCGAAGACGGTAGCAGCTATGCAGTTTGTAGAGACGTCCATCTACAACATTTATGTTTGCTCATCTGTCTCGCAAAACTAATGCAGGTGTTGCCTGGCACTTGAGGTGCGTGTGTGTGCGTTTTTCTTTACTTTTTACAGATAATTAGCAATACTAAGAGATATGAACTTAATGATAGATTTTCTTAACAACAAAACTACCCGACGGAAAAGCTTGCACAGTGAGTTGTATTTTTACTTAAACAATGTAATGGGTCATCAGATTGAAAATTTAATTCCATCCGATTCGTAATTATCGGCAATTTATATATCAGAGATGAAGTTGTTATTGAGTTATTATCTGTCACAAACTAAACCCCCAAAAGTGAAATAATGTAAAAAATATCGATGCACCTGAAGATTAGCCAGCAGTTTATTTTGCCTTAAGATTAACAACTTAACGGTAACTTAATCATCTTAACATAATCTAACCTCACCCCTTCCAGGTAACGTTAGGATGATTGATCATCAGGTGAAACAAGTTTGGGACTATTCAGTTATTAAAAAATGACTGGTAATAGTATATGTAGGATCGTGTTATATTAATATGGGTGATTTCATGCACTCCAATTATGGTATATAAATGTGCTAGTTGGTTAATATCACCGTGCATTTGTTATTGACCTAGAATAAAGACACAAACGAGTTCTCTCACTATGTCGGTATTAACCGTTATGTATGCCTAACATTGTCACCAGCGCGAGACCTTAAGCTAATAGTGTTGAAGGCCGACAATTTTTCATTGCATAAATTAGTTAATGTTTGAATAAAGTGTGAAGAAATAGGAGGAAGGCTGACAAGTGGCCAGTTTATCTTCAAAAGCCATTTTTTTAATAAAACAATATTTACCGATTATAAACTAGTGTGCCATACGTTATTACTGTTAGTAATGTAAAACTGAATACTCATTACTGGTATTAAGCGCTTAAATGTAGCGCCTCTTGAAGGCGACAAGTGATATTATACTTGGTGCACGATTTCCTTGTTGATTATTGCAAGGTAAGTCACTAAACAAAGACAGTTCAATTTGCAGTTTATTCTGTTGTATCCACTGTCCCTCACGGGCCCTCAGGCCTTGAGACCCAGTTTCACTTTTTTGATCTGAGTTGCTTCAAATTGTTTTAGCCACTCTAGAGCCTATTCCCAAGCCATTGTTGTCATTATGCTGGAAACATGTTGATCTGGGATTATGCCATTTTTCTTTCTCATGACTCCTGGAACGCGGGATACAGGACCCTCTGTTCGATTCAGGGCGCTCCTTAATCACCCAGCTGTAAATGAATGCTGTCGTATGCAGTACCTTGTGTACCAAAGGCTTGTGTCACGCTGTCTCTGGGCAGTCATACCTGGGACACGCTCACAGTATCTCCGGACTGTTGTCACAGTAGTAGAAAATGTAGAAGGACGTCTCTGGTCTTGTTACACAAATGTGAAGGAATGGGGTGAGATGTTAGGGTTAAGCTAGCCCATGTCTCCTTTATGGAAAAACTAAAACAAACGTATCCCGCGCTATGGGGCAGAGGGGGTCCTTCAGTTCCTTAGGCGAGAGTGAGTTATTTGGTAAAAATAGGCAAGACTGCACATGATTACTGCCTCTGCCAGGCGGTGTTATGCTTTAGATATTCTACAAATATTCTCATACTAATGAATAAATTTATTTACTAAGGAGTAAAATATATTCTGTTACAAGGACAACGTTTTACTTCATAACAATGGGATCGTGCACAGCCCAATAATTTCTTCAGTCACGTGTCACAACATGAATCAAGCGTTCACTGCTATATTTATAAATTATATTCATGCGTGGTTATATTCAGACTCACAGATACTCACAGATGATCTTCTGGAAGAGGCTCCGCCTGTGACTCCAGCTCAATAGCTTCTCTCTACTCAGACGGTGGCTGCGTGTGGCGGATATTTGTGCCCTATAATTATATACTTGTTCTTGATTTTTTCAGTATTTATCTGATTTTGATTCAAACTTTTCCACCGTCTCCACATTCACTACCCTCCAGGTAACCCATTCCAGTTGTTGACAATCCGACTCGGAACGAATGTCTTCTGAGATTTAGCCTCGCTCTTGTTTTGTAGATCTTCTTTGTGTTCCCCAGGTAGTGTCAGCCTCCTCATCTGGAACATTCCTGCTGTACATGCCTGGTCATATATACACACACTATCTTGTATGTTTCACTTGGTCCTACGAGATCTTCTTTACGCCAGTGTCGGTAACTGTAATTTCCTTAGTCTTTCCTCATAAGATAAATCCTTGATCTGTGGTACTAATTTGGTAGCCCTCCTCTGTACATTCTCTACTGCTTCAATATCCTTAATGAGATATGGGCACCAAATTTGATTAGCATACTCAAGGGTGTGGCCTAACCAGAGCAGTGTACAGAGCCTTGAATATAGGTGCATCCAGATGAACAAAAGTTCTTCTAATAATGCCCACTATTTTATTAGCCTTGTTGATTTTCTCAGCTAGATGGTCAGAAACGTCAGCTTATCATCGATGACTACCCTATATCCTTCTCTCCAGTGGTCTTCTTGATCGTGGTGTACATGTGATATCGCTGGTAGAGCAACTTTTGTTCTTCCTATCCTCATGTATTTACTTTTTCTGGGTGAAATTTCAGCATCCACTTCTCAGTCAACCCCTGATCCCATCCAGGTCCTCCTGCAGCATGTCACAGACTCCATCTCGTTCTATTTTCTAAAATCTTTGTATCATCCGCATATAGATATACCTCACTGTCGTGTTTAATTACCTCAGGCAGGTCATTGATAAAAGGACAAACAGCAGGGGCCGAGGACAGAACCCTGAGGACCCCCACTAGTGACCTCTCTCCAGTCAGATACTTCTCCATTTACCACAACCTTCTGTTTTCTCTTAGTTAAAAAATCCTTACCCAATCAAGATATTTTCCATCAATGCGATAACTAGATGCTTTTCTAATAGTCTCTTTTGGGTACTCTATCAAAGCCTTCATGAAGTCACAATGTACTATGTCCACAGCCTGACTGTCATCGATAATTTCCGTCCACCTGTCTAGTACCTAATCAACTGTAGGACTGTTGACCTGCCGGAAATGAAGCCAAACTGTTTATTACTAAACAATCCATATTTTTTCATATTGGATATCATCTCTTCCGTAATATTGACTCCATTAATTTGCAGATTACACTAGTAAGACTGACTGGCCTGTAGTTTTCCTGGTTCACTTTTACTTCCCTTCTTATAGATAGCTGTGATATATGCATTACGCCAGTCCTCAGGTATATTTCCTTCTTGAAAAGAGTTTTCAACAAGATCCTCAGAGGCTGAAGTAATTCTCCATCATCTTAATGACTCTTGGATGTAACCCATCTGGACCAGGAGACTTTTGTCTTTAAATTTTTGAATCTCCTTTCTTATTTTGCCCTCGGTTATCTCCAGGTGTTGAAGAGCTGGCACGTCTTTCTTGTTGGCTGTTGGTATCCCCCTATCTGGTTCCTGAGAAAAACTCGTGAGAATTGCTCTGAGTACATCTGCCCTTTCTTGATCATTCACAGTCCTCTGTAATTTTCCTCATCCTTGTAAGATCTGCAATTCTAGCTTTTGTTCTTGTTTTTGTCTGTGCATACTTCCAGAACACTTTTGGATTTGCCTTAACATTTTTCGTCATCTCTTGTTCTTTGCGTTTCAAATGTTTCTAGTTTCAATCTGACCTGGTTATTTAATCTCCTGTATTCCTTTTCAGTTTCAGATACATCTCCCTTGTGCATGTCTTTCATTGAACTTCGTTTTCATATTTTCAGTCTCTTCATGTGATATATATAAAATGCGATATATTCATATGTACTATATTCATACAATTAATTTACATCTTTCGAAGAACTTACCTCATGTGTAATCGTAGTTCGGTGGATATATATTAAATTAAGATAATAATTTTAACAAATTCGTCTATAGCGGTCGACAGAAGCTTGCCCCTCCTTTGAGTTAATGAAGGTTGTTTTATCAGTCTGTTATCCTCGTTTAAATGAACGTGAATAATTAATAATGAATCATTATGGTTTCAGTAATGTGACAGGTCACTGAGGTTATTAGTTGAGGCATATCATGTAATCCACCTCGTTACTGCTCTTCGCCAATTCATGCAGTGATGCCGTCGTTCAGTTCATTTCGATGTAATAGGGTAGCTGATTCATCGTGTTTGTAGTGGTTTCGTTTTATCTTTAAACTCTTCTACTTCTTCTATCCGTTCTCCTCCCTGTATGTCACAAAAATAGTTTAGGAGAGTTTGGGTGGTTGGTTTGTTTTGTGTTCAGCAGGATACAGACTTCACCTGTTCTTGGCTCTAATGTGTAGACATGCTCCCCACTTAGAGAAACACAATATCCTTGAGAAAAGCCAACTATACTACAGTATTCCTCCTCAATCCTGTGCTCAGGGTGGATGAGACAGCCGTGAGTAACGGCACAAATAAAATAAAATGATGGGTGGTGGTAGGGATGGGTTTAACCACACAGCCAGAGGAGGAAGTGTTAAGTGTAGGACGCTTTTGTTTTCTTTCTAGACTGGTTGTTTGACGTGCCAAAACTCGCTTGTACCCGGTGCTGCTCCTGAGAATGTTTAAGAGGAAGGATTGTCGACAGTAGTCATAGAGTGTAGGCGACTTTGTGTACAAAGTTTTTGTTGTTTAGTTTCAACTGGAGTGATTAATATAGCAGAAATTCAAAAGAATCATGTATTTTATCGTAGTTATGTTTTTATAGTTGAAAATGCGTCTGGCAAAGTGTTTTGAATGGTACTGAAAATTTAAAGCCCATCCTCAGAAAACAGCACCCTCAACATAATTATGCTTTTATTGTCGGTAAATTATAGGGGTCAACATCACCTCCTCTTGATCACCCCTGTTGCGTCCGCCACCCCTGGCAGTGTATCATCTAGGATGAGAATATTTTTTCTTCTGATTTTAAAAGATTTTTAACTCTTGCATGTTTCAGAGGCAACGGGGCATAGCACTCACTTCCTCCATGTAAGCTCATGATGGACGCCGCCTCCTGTAGAGTTATGAGTCAGTGTAAAATAGTATCTATTACTTTTAAACGTCTGGACAACGTCTTGTCGTTATCTTCTGCTGACTTGTTGGTCACTTGGGCTTTTTTTATTATTGTAGTGTTTGGGTGAAGGAAATGGAAAGATTCTTCAAATAAGTACTTTTTATTTTGCTAGTACATGGGCTCATAAACACGTAATTGAGGGCTAGATATCTGGATGATTGTGTGGCAATGATTCCTTTGCTTGTCACATGTTACGCTGCCGGAACTATACTGAGGCAGGTGACGCCGTGCATCCTATCCACGACACACACACACACACACACACACACACACACATATATGTCTGCACTCTGGAGTCAAGACTGCTTGTAACTTAAGACATAATCCTTCGTAGATAAAGTGTTAGGTGAGGGTTGTGTGGACTTGACCTTGTTACGCCTGGTTACCCACACGTGTACTGACTTGACTTGGCGTGGGTTAATTTGGTTTATTGGCTTAAGGTGTTAGTATTAAGGTGAAGTAGGTTAATCTGGTTACTTAATATTAAGCCAGACTGACTTTTAAATGGTTTATACGTGTGGGAAGGTTGTAGGAGATTGGGAGTCAAAATGGTCTTGGGAGCTGACACAAAATGGTAGTGGAAAATTGGTGGTTTCTTATGTTATCTTACTGTGTGGCTCAGTTTGTGTGGTTGTGTTGTGGTAATGACCTTGGTGGTGTTGTGGTGTCTCGATATTGGTGGTGGTGGAGGTGTTGTTTCGCAAAGGTTTCCTACAAGGGCTGGTGATGCATTCTCAGTGTCCGTCAAGGTTGATGTTCCACAAGTTGGTTTCGGTCATAACTGATGTCCAAACATCATTGGCCCTTAGACCTCCAGTAATATGTTTTTTTAATTCAGGTGAACAACTCAGTGTTTGGGTTCCAGCTGTGTGGGTTTAAGGACCTGTCTCGTAAATAAACTGGATTAATTCAAACGACGCACTGAAAGATTCAGACACGAAGAGAAAGACGAAAATAATAGTAGTTTATATTAATACATTTGTTGTTTTATTTTAGTTTTATGAAATGTTTTGATTTTTTAGTTATGGAGTGTATTATGTGGCCGGCCTACTAGACTACATTATTTATGTTATAACAGTGAACTTTGTTTCCTGGATCATTTGTTGTTTCTGACATATGTAGTGTGTGTGTGTGTGTGTGTGTGTGTGTCCTGTGTGTACACCACGAGCGTCCTAGTCATGTTATGTTATTTAAACACGTCACACACACACACACACATATACAGAGTCCCAGAAAATGACTTCGTGGGTACGGGAGGCGGAGGTGCTTGGGGAGGGTAGGAGGAGAGTGGGGAGCAGGCTGGCAACCTCCACCCTCCTCAGCAAGCGTCCTCGTACGCCCTCCCTCACATCAGCTGGGGACCTCTTCCCTTGTTGACCAACGCTGTTACTCAAAGGTTCATTCCGTAAAATTCTTTTCCCTTAACTGGAGATGTGAGAACGCATCCAACTGGCTCAGATAAGCTATGGCACAAGTATGGTGGTCAAATTTGAGTGTAAATTGTACTGAGACTATAGCAATACTTGCGTTCTCTCTCCTGAGTTTGGGCGAGCAATATGTCACAGGATTTATTTATTTATTTTGAAAATCCGAATACACAACCAGTCATTTTACAGGTCCACTGAGACGTACGCGCCATCACTTCTCCTTAAGAACACAAGTGTCACGCCCAACAACCATCACTGCCTGGAGATTAAGGAATAAATCAACATCTACTTAATATAATTTTTAATTGCATATTATTGTTTCTGTCTGAAGCACAAACTAGTTAAGCATTTGTTTGTTTGGCACGTAGTCCAAAGCTACTGTCTTTGTTCCTCGTGGTGTCACCAGCTAGGCCACACGTCACCACGCTGCTACTGACGTCACCAGCTGTCTGTGACGTCAATAACAGACAGTGACGTTACCAGGTTGACCTTGACGTAACCAGACGGGTATTGTGACGTATTAGCAGGCTGTGACGTCACCAAGTTGGATGTGACGTCACTACCCGGCCATGACGTCATCAGGGAGTCAGCTTGCTTACTTCGCCTGAGAAAGAAAAGAACATCGGTGGTACTTAGTTTTCCATCTCAGCGAGAGAGACCCAACATTATCTGTAAGTAGTGTGACCCAAAATGACCCAGAATATACCATTGTGAATCAGTATGTATTATGAGCCAGCATGACAATTATAACCCCAGGATGACTCAGTATGACCCATGTAACTGAGCATAACCCAATATGACCCAACATGACCTACCTGAAGCAGGAGATGGGGTTGAAGTAGCATTGGTGGTAACGGATCTGCCTCTTGATGGTGGGCAGTTCACCGGGAAGGCCAGAGAGTGGCACGAACATCCTCTTCCTCTTAACTCTTCTTTCTCCCTGCTGCTGTTGTTGTTGTTGTTGTTGTTGTTGCTGCTGCTGCTGCTGCTGCTGCTGCTGTTGTCTCTATCAGGACTTTCTTGAGGTAGTTCCTGCCACGAGTCCTGCAGTTCCGACGCCACCTGAGCCAGAATCAGGTCTTTCAACGCGGCTATTTCCTGAGGGAGAAAAACATCCATTGTAATAATGTGTGTGACAGGGCCGAGGAGTCTCTTGCATTATTGACTCTGGTATACTACCTCCTCCTCCTCCTCCGATGATTATATTTTGTATCCTGTTTGTAGTTAAGAAATGATGCGAATTTGAATAGTTAGAACGAATATATTAATATCACGAACTTGCTGATACTGTGACTTATCTTGATGTAAGGAACAACTTACAAGAAAATGATCCCATGTGTTTAGACCCACAAGTTTATTGTTAACAATATGCTTTTTGCGTTTCGATACAACAAAGTCAAGGACTTGAGAATACACAAAATAAGAAAATAAAGTGATCACAAAAAGTGACAGCTCGTATATCCGTAAGTTGTAACATTTATCTCGCTCTTAGGGGGTGGCCTCCTTCCTTACCTCTGCCCCCCAGTAATCTGCTCTAGATGAAATACATGTGGGTTAGAAATACCGGCATTCAAAACCTCCCTGAGTATATCTCGAGAGAACTGCCTCTTATACCCGGTGGGGCAGAGGTGGTGGGGAAGAGTTCTTTCCCTATACAGTAATACGCCCCTGCCAAGTCTCCTGCCTGGGGCCATAATATATTCAGTTACTTACACAAAGCGTCTCTACCTGTGTACACATGATGAAAAAGTATCTTACCACTTTTGTGTGAAACAATATAACACCACGGACTAGTCATATTAGTCATTTGAAATTCATCGGACCCATCCAGGAGGATACATTTTATACCGTGTGTACACCTGTGATATAATTCCAATTTCAAGTGTACAATACCATACTGCCTCCTATACACGGTATATGTATACAGTATATATAATATAATAATAATAATAATAAACGGTTTAATAATAGAGCGTAAGCCGGTGGCTGAAAATATACAGTACAAACTTACATTTGATTTAGACAAAATGATATGCGTTGAATACATTTACAGGGCTGTACAGTACATAAATCAGGAGTTGTTTATTATTTTAACAAAGATGGGATGGCGCTATTCTTATATCTATCGGTGTGGGCTCTATGAGCAGAATTTTGTTGTAGTAGCGGACAGCGCGAGGGTGGGGATTGCCGATGGCAGGAGGTGGCGATGACGAGGATGGTAATAGTCCACTGCCAAACCTTGCTAGTGCTTGGTGGTGGAGGTCACTGAGGGATGGCATTTCCAGGGTGGAGAGAGCGTTGATGTAGCCGAGTAGTCTGGGCCGAGCATGATTCTGCAGGCCCTTTTTGTACCTTCTAGCTGACGTTGTTGGGTGGAGTTGAGGAAGACGACCAGGCTGGTGACGCATACGTTAGTTTGGGGAGAATAAAGGCGTTGTAGATAGTCTTCAGCTCTGGCGTGGGTGTCCTATGACCTAAGTCGTCGTAGCATGGAGAGTCGGTACGAAGCTGCCTTTGATTGTGTTGTTTACGTGGGCCTTCTAGTCCAGTTTGTGGTTTAACACCCAGGAGTTTGGCAGACTGCACTAACTGGAGAGGATGGGCACCCACTGTGACTGCTGGAGCTTGCACTGGAGTGGTGGCGGTATTGATGTGCATGACTACGGTTTTGTGTGGTTGATGGTGACCTGTTCTCCAGTCCATGCCTGTAGCCTGTCCAGGTGCCTTGTAGCGATGAGTAGTCTGGTGCTGTGTTGTCCACTGTAACCCCACAGTGCAGTCATCTCCGCATTTCCAGATGTGAGAAGTGTCCGATAGAGCGTCGTTGATCAGGATGAGGAAGCACAGTGGTCCCATCTTGGTCTCCTGGGGAACCGCAGGTGAGGTGTTGAAATGTGGAGACAGAACCCTGATACCTCACTGCCTGACGACGCCCACTCAAGAAATCAGTGAGCCATGAGACCAGGTTGGTGGGCAGCCCTAGGTAATGGCCTTGTTGATAACAGTGCAGTGATCAACAAGGTCAAAAGCCTTCTGAAGTCAACAAGGGCAACGGCCAGTGATGTCTTACGTTTCTGCAGGTTTTTGTGCAGGAACCAGAAACTAACAAAGCAGTGTGATGTAGAGGAGGTCCTCATATTGCCAAATTGCTGTGATCAATTGACTGATAGATTCTAGCACATGCCCACTAAAACAAAGTCTTCACAGAGTAGACTGGGTATGGGGGTAATGGCAACTGGCCTGAGGTCGTTAGGGGACTGTGTGGTGACTCTGGGGATAGGGGTGACAAATGCGGTTTTCCATTCATTAGGGCATTTGCTTTGTCTGGAGGATGCAACACAGAACAGAGGGGGTGGGCAAGTTTGACTGCAAACTCTTGTATATTTTGATTGGGGTCAATTGGGGTCGGAGCGTTTGGATTTAACTTTCAGGAGTTTGTTGGCAATTTCAAATGGTTGAACACTGAGAGGGGGGAGGGGAAGGCTAAGTGCCGGGAGGAGAATGAGGTCAAGACTGCAAGGTGGCGACATATGGTAGCAAAGTGGTTATTAATTATCTCAGCTGCCTCCTCACTAGGTAAATGTGAGATGAAAGGAAGTGTGGGAGACTGACGGTTAAGACCACAGCGATCTTTACCTTGGAGTACCACTGACCGATGCCGACTTCTTGAGGCCGTGCACTTTCCTGGGATAATAAGACTTCTGGCTGACTTGACTTCCCTGATGACCTGGTTACGTAGGCCTATGTGTCTATAATATGAGCCCGTCTGACAGCAACACTGAAATAGCACTGTTTAACGCAGTAACTGATTTTATTATTATGGTTGAATTATTGGTCAAGGCTAGACTGTAGAGACTTTAAGGCTTTCAAAATAGATTGAACAACTTATGAAAAGGAACACACAGACACACACACAAAATACGATGTGAAGTTGTGAGAATTTAGTATGAAATCTCCATTGAGTCGAAACGTTGATTGTCAACATTGAAGACTACGAATTTAAAACTTTAATGAAGAAGTTTTATCGTAACATAAGCTAGCCTAATTTTTCCTAATTTTAACGCAAGTTAAATAATGTAACTCAATCTATCCTCTTCCATCCTTACTTAAGATGGTTAGGTTGAGTGAGTTGTCTCCTGTCGACTGGTGTTCAGCAGCGTGAGGGAGGAGTGAGTCAGCGGAGAAGCGGAACCTCCTATTTGGAAGTCACTGTTTTACGTTGACTTAATAGTTAAATCGTCAACTTCACAATATTAAATTCGTGTTGCCGATGTTAGTACCACATATAGTAAATATTTTTTGCGCCTCATCTATTTAACTCATATAATTTTGAAAATCTAAATACAGTACAATTAAACAGTAGAAACAATGGTCCTATCATTATTAATTTTTATTTGACTGTACTGCCATATTTGTGTTAAGGTCTCAGATATGAATGACTATTACCGTAACTGAACAGCCGAGAACCAGGAGTAAGTAGAGATGTTCAGGTGAAGCGGCGTAGAAGACGATTAATGAGTGTTGCACCGAGTGGCTGTGAGTCCTTCCCTGCGTCACTAAGTTCGGCAGTTGGGCTACAAGTTGGGCAGCGCCAATCTAGAGGAAGTCTCACTAATTACATCCCACTTGGTTATATCATTTTGTCTCCAACATTATTGGAAATTCCGTAGTTGTGGGTAGGTGGTGGCGGGAGTGGTGGTGGTGTGTAGAGGTGGTGGCTTCGTGGTGGTGGTGTTATGCGATGCTAATGATGGCGTTATGTGGCGGGAGTGTGTGTGTTATGGTGATTAGTAGTAATCTAT
>NW_024711809.1:0-19603 GCF_018991925.1 Homarus americanus | reverse complement strand
TATAACAAAGTCCCTGATCGAGTATAACAATGTCTCGATCGAGTATAACAGGACCCTGATCGAGTACAACAAAGGCCCGGTAGAGTACAACAAAGTCCCTGATCGAGTAGCATAACAAAGCCCCTTCATCGAGTATGTGCCCCTAATCAGTATTTCAAAGCTCCTCATCGAGTATAACAAAGTCCCTTGATCGAGTATAATAAATTTCGGTGATCGAGTATAACAAAGTCCCCTGATCGAGTATAACAAAGTCCACTAATTGAGGTAACAAATTCTCTGATCGAGTATAACAAAGCCCTGTAGACGAGAATAACAAAGTCCCTGATCGAGTAGATAAATACCTTTTTTCGAGTATAACAAAGGCCCTCTATCGAGTACAACAAAGGCCCTGATCGAGCATACAAAAGCCCCTTGATCGAGATAAGGAAGTTCCCCACTGAGTGGTAACAGCGCCCTTTGATCGACTATAACAAAACACCTCTTATCGAGTATAAAGTAACTGACTGAAAAGGCCCTTGATCGAGTTAACAAATTTTGATCGAGTAATATAACAAAGCGACCCTGATCGAGTATAACAAAGGCCCCTAATCGACTATTAACAAAGGCCCCTGATCGAGTACAACAAAGGCCCCTATCGAGTATAACAAACCGATCGAGTATAACAAAGATCCCAAATCGAGTATACAGTCCACTAATCGATATAACAAAGTTCCCTGATCGAGTATAACATATCCACTGATCGAGCATAACAAAGCCCTCATCGCAGCAGCGGTGCCCCCTCATCGAGTATAACAGCGCCTTGATCGAGTATAAAGGAAAGGCCCCTGATCGAGTATAACAAAGTCCCTGTCGAGTATGACAAAGTCCCCCGTCGCAATAACAAATTCCTGATCGAGTATAAAAGTCCCTGGTCGAGTATAACAAAGTACCCTTGGTCGAGTACAACAAAGTCCCGTGTCGAGTAAACAAAGCCCCTATCGAGTATAACAAAGTCCACTTATATATAACAATTTTCTCATCGAGTATAACAAAGCCCTGTGATCGAGTATAAAAGTCCCCTGATCGAGTATAACAAAGATCCCAAATCGAGTATAACAAAGTCCACTTAATCGAGTATAACAAGTTCCTGATCAGGCAACAGCCTCGATCGAGTATAACAAAGGCCATTATCGAGTATAACAAGCCCCAGGTACAGTATAACAAAGTCCTCATCGAGTATAACAGTCCCCTTATCGAGTATAACAAAGGCTTGATCGAGTACAGGCGTGCCCCTTATCGAGTATACAGGCCTTGCTCGAGTATAACAAAGCCCTGCTTATATTAACAAAGGCCCCTGATATAGGATAACAAAGGCCCCTGATCGAGGCCCTGATCAAGTATAACAAAGTCTGTCGAGTATAACAAAGTCCGTCAAGTATATACAAATTTGATCGAGTATAACGTCCCCTGGTTGAGTATAACAGTACCCTGGTCGAGTATAACAAAGTCCCTCATCGAGTATAACAAAGTTCTTTGATCGAGTATAACATATCCCCTAATCGAGCATAACAAAGGCCCTTGATCGAGAATAACAAAGGCCCCCTGATAGAGTACAACAAAAGGGCCCTCATCGATTGAAAATAAAGGCCCCTGTTCGAGTATAACGAAGCCCCTGATCGAGTATAGCAAAGCCCTGATCGAGAGAAGCAGCCCCCTGATCGAGTAGAACAAAGCCCTCATCGAGTATAAAAAAGAACCCTGATCGAAAATAACATAGTCCCCTGATCGAGTATAACAAAGCCATTCATCGAGTATTACAAAGGCCCCTCATCGAGTATAACAAAGACCATTGATCGAGGCCCCTGATCAAGTATAACAAAGACCCCTAATCCAGTATAACAATTTCTAATCAAGTATAACAAAGCCCTGGTCGATATAACAAATCTCTTGGTCAGTATAACAAAGCCCCCATCGAAAGTATAACAAAGGCCAGTGATCGAGTATAACAAACGCCCTAATCGAGTATAATATAGTCCCCTGATCGAGTATAACAAAGTCCCTTTATCGAGTATTACAAAGCCCTGATCGAGTATTACAAAGGCCCTGATCGAGTACAACAAAAGTCCCTGATCGAGTATAACAAAGTCCCTGATCGAGTATAACAAAGTCCCCTGATGCATATAACAATGTCCCTGGACGAGTATAACAAATTGATCGAGTATAACAAAGTCCCTTCATCAAGTATAACAAAGTCCTGATCGAGTATAACAATGTCCCTGATCGAGTATAACAAAGGCCCCTGATCGAGTACAAACAAAGGCCCCTGGTCGAGTACAACAAAGTCCCTGATCGAGTATAACAAAGACCCTTCATCAGTATAAGAAAGCCCCTGATCGAGTATTTCAAAGCCCTCATCGAGTATAACAAAGTCCCCTGATCGAGTATAACGAATTCCCAGGATCGAAAGAAACAAAGTCCTCTGATCGAGTATAAGTCTACTATTTGAGTAACAAATTCTGATCGAGTATAACAAAGCCCCTGGATCGATGTGTAACAGAGTCCCCTGATCGAGTATAACAAAGACCTTTTATCGAGTATAACAAAGGCCCCTGATCGAGTACAACAAAGGCCCTGATCGAGTACAACAAAGGCCCTGATCGAGTATAACAGGACCGATCGAGTATAACAAAGCCCATCGACTATAACAAAGGCCCTCATCGAGTACAACAAAGGCCCTCATCGAGTACAACAAAGCCTGATCGAGTATAACAAAGTCCCCTGATCATATAACAAAGATCCAAAATCGAGTATAACAAAGTCCACTAATCGAGTATAACAGCCCTGATCGAGTATAACATATCCACTGATCGAGCATAACAAAGCCCTCATCGAGTATAGCAAAGCCCCGATCGAGTATAACAAAGGCCCTGAACGAGTATAACAAAGGACCCTGATCGAGTATAAAAAAGGCCCCTGATCGACTTTTAACAAAGGCCCTGACCGAGTACAACAAAGGCCTCTGATCGAGTCTAACAAAGTCCCTGATCGAGTAAAACAAAGATACCAAATCGAGTATAACAAAGTCCACTAATCGAGTATAACAAATTCCTGATCGATATAACAAAGCCCCGGATCGAGGTAACAAAGGCCATTATCGAGTATAACCAAGGCCATTATCGAGTATAACAAAGCCCTGGTAGATAAACAAAGTCCCCTGATCGATATAACAAAGTCCCCTTATCGAGTATAAAAAAGCCCTGATCGAGTGTAACAAAGCCCCCATCGAGTATAACAAAGGCCACTGATCGAGTATAAAAAAGACCCTAATCGAGTATAACAAATTGATCGAGTATAACAAAGTTCCTGGTCGAGTATAACAAAGTCCCCTGGTCGAGTATAACAAAGCCCCTCATCGAGTCAGGGCCCCTGATCGAGTATAACAAACGCCCCTAATCGAGTATAACATAGTCCCTGATCGAGTATAACAAAGTCCACTAATTGAATTAACAAATTCTGATCGAATATAAACAAATCCCGTGATCGAGTATAACAAAGTCACCTGATCGAGTATAACAAAGACCTCTTATCGAGTATAACAAAGGCCCTGATCGAGTACAACAAAGGCCCCTGATCGAGTACAACAAAGGCCCCTTGATCGAGTATAACAAAGGACCCTGATCGAGTATAACAAAGGCCCTGATCGACTATAACAAAGGCCCCTGATCGAGTACAACAAAGGCCCCTGATCGAGTATAACAAAGTCCCCTGATCGAGTATAATAAAGATCCCAAATCGAGTATAACAAATTCCACTAATCGAGTATAACAAAGTTCCTGATCGAGTATAACATATCCACTGATCGAGCATAACAAAGCCCCTCATCGAGTATATAAAGCTCCCTGATCAAGTATAACAAGGCCCCTGAACGAATAACAAAGGACCCTCATCGAGTATAACAAAAGGCCCCTGATCGACTATAACAAAGGCCCTAACCGAGTACAACAAAGGCCCTGATTGAGTATAACAAAGTCCCCTGATCGAGTATAACAAAGATCCCAAATCGAGTATAACAAAGTCCACTAATCGAGTATAACAAATTCCTGATCGAGTATAACAAAGCCCCGATCGAGTATAACAAAGGCCATTATCGAGTATAACAAAGACCATTATCGAGTATAACAAAGGCCATTATCGAGTATAACAAAGCCCTGGAAGAGTATAACAAAGTCTCCTTATCGAGTAAAACAAAGGCCCCTGATCGAGTATACAACAAAGGCCCCTAATCGAGAATAACAAAGGCCCCTGCTTGAGTTTAACAAATCCCAATCATTGAGTATAACAAAGGACCCTGGTCGAGTATAACAAAGTCCAATCATCGAGTATAACAAAGTCCTCTGATCGATATAACAAAGCCCAATCATCGAGTATAACAAAGTCCTGGTCGAGTATAACAAATTCCTGATCAAGTATAACAAAGTCCCTCGAGTATAACAAATTCCCTGATCAAGTAAACAAATTCCTAGATCGATCATAACAGGCCCCATATCGAGTCTAACAAAGTCCTCAGATCGTGTATAACAAAGTGCCCTGGTCGAGTATAGTAATGTCCCCTGATCGAGTATAACAAAGTCCTGGTCGAGTATAACAAATTCCCATGATCAAGTTTAACAAAGACCCTGGTCGAGTATAACAAATTCCCCTGATCAAGTATAACAAAGTCCCTACATCGATTATAACACAGGCCCCAAATCGAGTCTAACAAAGTCCTCTGAACGAGTATAGCAAAGGCCCTTGATCGAGTATAACAAATGCCCCTCATCGAGTATAACAAAGTCACCTAATCGAATATAACAAAGCCCCTTGATCGAGTATAACAAAGGCCACTGGTCGAGCATAACAAAGTCCCCTTATTGAGTATAACAAAGTCCCCTGATCGAGTATAACAAAGTCCCCCGAGCATAACAAATGCCCCTCATCGAGTATAACAAAGTCCCCTGATCGAGCATAACAAATGCCCCTCATCGAGTATAACAAAGTCACCTAATCGAATATAACAAAGTCCCCTGATCGATTATGACAAAGGCCCTTGATCGAGTATAACAAAGGCCCCTCATCGAGTATAACAAAGTCCCCTGGTCGAGTATAACCATGGCCCCTCATCGAGAATAACAGAGTCCTTTGATCGAATATAACAAAGTCCACTTATCGAGCATAGCAAAGGCCCCTGGTCCAGCATATCAAAGCCCCCCTAATCGAATAATACAAAGTCCCCTGATCAAGTATAACAACGTCCCCTGATCGAGTATAACAAAGTCCCCTGGTCGAGTAGAACAAAGACCCCTAATGGAGCACAACAAAGTCCCTGATGGAGAATAACTAAGTCCCTTGATCGATGAAAACAAAGTCCCCTGATCGAGTATAGCAAAGACCCCTGGTCGAGTATAACAAAGTCCCCTGGTTGAGTAGAACAAAGTCCCCTGATCGTGTATAACAAATTTCCCTGATCGAGTATAACAAAGGCCCCCGGTGGAGTATAACAAAGCCTCCTGACTGTGTATAACAAAGTCCCCTGATCGAGTATAACATACCCCCTCATCGTGTATAACAAAGTTCCCTGGTCGAGTATAGTAATGTCCCCTGATCGAGTATAACAAAGCCCCCTGATCGAGTATAACAAAGTCCTCGATCGAGTATAACAAAGTCCCCTGATCGAGTATAAAAAAGTACCCTGATCGAGCATAACAAAGGCCCCTGGTCGAGTATAACAAAGCCCCCTGATCGAGAATATCAAAGTCCCCTCATCGAGTAAAACAATGTAACCTGGTCGAGTATAACAAAGTCCCTTGATCGAGTATAACAAAACCCCCTGATCGAGCAAAACAAATTCCCCCGATCGAGTATAACAAATTCCCCTGATCGAGTATAAAAAAGTCCCCTGATCGAGTAGAACAAAGTCCCATGGTCGATTATAACTAAGTCACCTGATCGAGTATAACAAAGGCCCATGATCGAGTATAACAAAGGCCCCCGGTTGAATATAACAAAGCCTCCTGATCGAGTATAACAAAGTCCCCTGATTGAGTATAACACATCCCCTGATCGAGTATTACATATCCCCTGATCGTGTATAAAAAAGTTCCCTGGGCGAGTATAGTAATGTCCCCTGATCGAGTACAACAAAGCCTTTTGTTAGAGTATAATAAAGGCCCCTAATCGAGTTTAACAAAGTCGCTTGATCGAGTATAACAAAGACCCCTAATCTAGTAAAACAAAGTCCCCCGATCGAGTATAACAAAGTCCTCTGATCGAATATAACCAAGTCCCCTGGTCGTGTATAACAAAGTCCCCTGGTCGAGTATAATAAATTCCCCTGATCGAGTACAACAAATTCCCCTGGTCGAGTATAACAAATTCCCCTTATCGAGTGTAACAAAGTACCTTGGTTGAGTATAACAATGGCCCATTATTGAGTAAAACAAAGGCCCCTCATCGTGTATAACAAAGGCCCCTCATCGAGTCTAAAAAAGTTCCCTGTTCGATTATGACAAAGGCCCTTGATCGAGTATAATAAAGTCCCCTTATCGAGTATAACAAAGTCCCCTGGACGAGTATTACAAATTCCCCTGATCGAGTATAACAAAGTCCCCTGGTCGAGTATAACAAAGTCCCCTGGTTGAGTATAACAAAGTCCCCTGGTCGAGTATAACAAAGTCCCCTGGTCGAGTATAACCAAGGCACCTGATCGAAAATAACAAAGTCCCCTGATCGAATATAACAAAGTCGCCTTATCGAGCATAACAAAGGCCCCTCGTCGAGCATAACAAAGCCCCCTCATCGAATAGTACAAAGTCCCCTGATCAAGTATAACAAAGTTCCCTGATCGAGTATAACAAAGTCCCCTGGTCGAGTATAACAAAGGCTCCTCATGGAGCATAACAAAGACCCTGTTGGAGTATAACAAAGTCCCCTAATCGAGCAAAACAAAGCCCCCTGATCGAGTCTAACAACATCCCCTGATCGAGTATAACAAAGGCCTCTGATGGAGTATAAGAAAGTCCCCTAATCGAGGAAAACAAAGCCCCCTGATCCAGTATAACAAAGTCCCCAAATCGAGTATAACAAATTCCCCTGATCGAGTATAACAAAGCCTCCTGACTGAGTATAACAAAGCCCCCTGATCGAGTATAACACATCCCCTGATCGAGTATAACATATCCCCTGATCGTGTATAAAAAAGTTCCCGGGTCGAGTATAGTAATGTCCCCTGATCGAGTATAACAAAGGCCCCTCATCGAGTATTACAAAGCCCCTTGATCGAATATTACAAAGTCCCCTGATCAAGGATAACAAAGTCCCCTGATCGAGTATAACAAAGTCCCCTGGTCGAGGAAAACAAAGCCCCCTGATCGAGTATAACAAAGTCCCCTCATCGAGTATAACAAAGTCCCCTAGCTGACCATAACAAAGGCCCCTGGTCGAATATAACAAAGTCCCCAATTCGAATATAACAAAGCCCCCTGATCGAGTATAACAAAGGCCACTTGTCGAACATAACAAATCGCCCTGGTCGAGTATAAAGAGCCCCTTCATCGAGTATAAGAAAGTCCCCTAATCGAGTTTATCAAACCCCCCATGTCGAGTATAATAAAGGCCCTGATCGAGTATAACAAAGGCCCTAAACGAGTATAAATAAAAGGCCCTTGATCGAGGCCCTGATCAAGTATAACAAAGTGCCCTGGTCGAGTATAACAGTCCCTGGACAAGTCTAACAAATTACTCTGATCGAGTATAACAAAGTCCCCTGATCAAGTATAACAGAATTCTGGTCGAGTATATACAAAGTTCCTGGTCGAGTATAACAAAGCCCCTCATCGAGCATAACAAAGGCCCCTGATCGAGTATAACATAGGCCCTGATCGAGTATAACAAAGTCCCCTGATCGAGTATAACATAGTCCCCTAATCGAGAATAATAAAAGCCCCTCATCATATTACAAAGGCCCTTGATCGAGTATATAACAAGGGTCGCTGATCGTGACCTGATCAAGTATAACAAAGTCCCTGGTCGAGTATAACAAAGTCCCCTGGTCGAGTATAACAAAGCCCCTTCATTGAGTATAACAAAGTCCCCTGATCGAGTATAACAAATTCCCATGATCGAGTATAACAAAGTCCCTAGATCGAGTATAACAAAGTCTCCTGATCTAGTAAAACTTAGCCCCTGATCGAGTATAACAAAGTCCCCTAATCGAGTATGACAAAGTCCACTGATCGAGTATATCAAAGTCCCCTGATCGAGTATAACAAAGGACCCTGATCCAGTATAACTTAGTCCCCTGATCGAGTATAACAAAAGCCCTCATCGAGTATTACAAAGGCCCTGATCGAGTATAACAAAGGCCCTTGATCGAGGCCCCTGATCAAGTATAACAAAGACCCCTAATCGAGTATAACAAATTCCGTGATCGAGTATAACAAAGTCCGCTGATCGAGTATAACAAAGTCCACTGATCGAGTATAACAAAGTCCCTGATCGAGTATAACAAAGTCCCTGGTCGAGTATAACAAAGTCGCCTGGTCGAGTATAACAAAGCCTCATCGAGTATAAAAGTTCCCTGATCGAGTATAAAATATACCCTGATCGAGCATAACAAAGCTCCCTCATCGAGTATAGCAAAGCCCCGATCGAGTATAACAGGACCCTGATCGAGTATAACAAGGACCCTGATCGAGTATAACAAAGGCCCCTGATCGAGTATAACATAGTCCCCTGATCGAGTATAACAAAAGCCCCTCATCGAGTATTACAATGGCCCCTGATCGAGTATAACAGGCCCTGATCGAGGCCCTGATCAAGTATAACAAAGTACTCTGGTCGAGTATAACAAAGTCCCTGGTCGAGTATAACAAATTCCCTGATTGAGTATAACAAAGTCCCTTGATCAAGTATAACAAAGTCCCCGGTCGAGTATAACAAAGTCCCCTGGTCGAGTATAACAAAGCCCCCACATCGAGTATAACAAAGGCCCCTGATCGAGTAGAACAGGGCAAGAATCGAGTATAAAAAGGACCCTGCTCGAGTATAACAAAGCCCCTGCTCGAGTATAACAAAGACCCTAATCGAGTGAAAAAGGCCCTGATCGAGTATAACAAAGGCCCTCATCGAGGCCCCTGATCAAGTATAACAAAGTCCCCTGGTCGAGTATAACAAAGTCCCCTGGTCGAGTATAACATATCCCCTCATCGAGTATAACAAAGGCCCCTGATCGAGCCCCCTGATCAAGTATAACAAAGTACTCTGGTCCAGTATAACAAAGTCCCGGTGGAGTATAACAAATTCCCTGATTGAGTATAACAAAGTCCCTTGATCAAGTATAACAAAGTCCCCTGGTCGAGTATAACAAAGTCCCCTTGTCGAGTATAACAAAGCCCCCTCATCGAGTATAACAGCGCCCCTAATCGAGAACAAAGGCCCCTAATCGAAGTATAACAAAGGCCCCTGCTCGAGTAAACAAAGCCCCCTGCTCGAGTATAACAAAGGACCCTATCCCGTATAACGAAGGCCCTCATCGAGTATAACAAACGCCCTCATCGAGGCCCTGATCAAGTATAACAAAGTCCCTGGTCGAGTATAACAAAGCCCCTCATCGAGTATAACAAAGTTCCCTGATCGAGTATATGATATCCCTCATCGAGCATAACAAAGGAACCTGATCGAGCATAACAAAGGCCCTTGGTCGAGTATAACAAAGTCCCTGATCGAGTATAACAGCGCCCTGATAGAGTACAACAAAGGCCCTCATCGAGTACAACAAAGGCCCCTGTTCGAGTATAACGAAGCCCCCTGATCGAGTATAGCAAAGCCCCCTGATCGATTTTAACAGCCCCCCATCGAGCATAACAAAGGCCCATGATCGAGTATAACAAACGCCCCTAATCGAGTATAACATAGTCCCGTGATCGAGTATAACAAAGGCCCCTTATCTAGTATTGCAAAGGTCCCTGATCGAGTATTACAAAGGCCCCTGATCGAGTACAACAAAGGCCCTTGATCGAGTATAACAAAGTCCCCTGAACGAGTATAACAAAGTCCCCTGATCAGGTATAACAAAGTTCCCTGATCGAGTATAACAATGTCCCCTGATCGAGTATAACAAAGGACCCTCGTCGAGTATAACAAAGGCCCCTGATCGAGTATAACATAGTCCCTGATCGAGTATGACAAAAGCCCTCATCGAGTATTACAAAGGCCCCTAATCGAGTATAACAAAGGCCCCTAATCGAGTAGAACAAAGTCCCCTAATCGAGTATAACAAGGCCCTGCTCGAGTAAAACAAAGCCCACTGCTCGAGTATAACAAAGGACCCTAATCCAGTATAACAAAGGCCCCTAATCGAGTATAACAAAGGCCCCTCATCGAGGCCCCTGATCAAGTATAACAAAGTCCCCTGGTCGAGTATAACAAAGCCCACTCATCGAGTATAACAAAGTTCCCTGATCGAGTATAAGATATCCCCTCATCGAGCATAACAAAGGAACCTGATCGAGCATAACAAAGGCCCTTGGTCGAGTATAACAAAGTCCCCTGATCGAGTATAACAAAGGCCCCTGATAGAGTACAACAAAGGCCCCTCATCGAGTACAACAAAGGCCCCTGTTCGAGTATAACGAAGCCCCTGACCGAGTATAGCAAACCCTGATCGATTTTAACAAAGCCCCCTCATCGAGCATAACAAAGGCCCATGATCGAGTATAACAAACGCCCCTAATCGAGTATAACATAGTCCCGTGATCGAGTATAACAAAGGCCCCTTATCTAGTATTGCAAAGGTCCCTGATCGAGTATTACAAAGGCCCCTGATCGAGTATAACAATGTCCCCTGATCGAGTATAACAAAGGACCCTCGTCGAGTATAACAAAGGCCCCTGATCGAGTATAACATAGTCCCCTGATCGAGTATGACAAAAGCCCCTCATCGAGTATTACAAAGGCCCGTGATCGAGTATAACAAAGGCCCCTGGTCGTGTCTAACAAATTCCTCTGATCGAGTATAACAAAGTCCCCTGATCAAGTATAACAAAGTCCCCTGGTCGAGTATAACAAAGTTCCCTGGTCGAGTATAACAAAGCCCCCTCATCGAGTATAACAAAGTTCCCTGATCAAGTATAATATATCCCAGGATCGAAGCAACAAAGGCCCTGGTCGAGCGTAACAGAGCCCCTGGTCGAGTATAACAAACTACCAGGGTCGAGTATAACAAAGTCACCTCATCGAGTATAACAAAGGCCCTGATCGAGTATAACATAGGCCCCAATCGAGAATAACAAAAGCCCTCATCGAGTATTACAGCGCCCTGATCGAGTATATCAAAGGCCGCTGATCGAGGCCCCTGATCAAGTGTAACAAAGTCCCCTGGTCGAGTATAACAAAGTCCCTGGTCGAGTATAACAAAGCCCTTCTTCATCGAGTATAACAAAGTCCCCTGATCGAGTATAACAAATTCTGGACGAGTATAACAAAGTCCCCTGCTCGAGTATAACAAAGTCGCTAGATCGAGAACAAAGTCTCCTGATCGAGTAAAACAAAGGCCCCTGATCGAGTATAACAAAGTCCCTTAATCGAGGATGACAAAGTCCACTAATCGAGGATATCAAAGTCCCCTGATCGAGTATAACAAAGCCCTCATCGAGTATAACAAAGCCCCTCATCGAGTATTTCAAAGCCCCCATCGAGTATTTTAAAGCCCCTCTTCGAATATTTTAAGCCCCTCATCGAATATTTATTAAAGTCCCTGATCGAGTAGTAACAAGGTCCACTGATCAAGAATAACAAATTCTGATCGGTATAACAAAGCCTCGTGATCGAGTATAACAAAGTCCCTTGATCGAGTATAACAAAGACCCCTAATCGAGTACCAACAAAGGCCCTGATCGAGTATAATTGGCCCCTGATCGAGTATAGCAAAGCCCCGATCGAGTATATAACAAAGGACCCTTGATCCAGTATAACTTAGTCCCTGATCGAGGTATAACAAAAGCCCCTCATCGAGTATTACAAAGGCCTGATCGAGCATAACAAGAACCCTGATCGAGGCCCCTGATCAAGTATAACAAAGACCCTAATCGAGTATATCAAATTCACGTGATCGAGTATAACAAAGTCCGCTGATCGAGTATAACAAAGTCCATTGATCGAGTATAAAGTCCCTGATCGAGTATAACAAAGTCCCTGGTCGAGTATAACAAAGTCGCCTGGTCGAGTATAACAAAAGCCCCCTCGTCAGTGTAAAGAAAGTTCCTACCGAGTATTAATCCCCTGATAGAGCAACAAAGCTCCCATCGAGTATAGGGCAATCATCGATTTTAACAAAGGCCCTGATCGAGTATAACAAAGCCTTCAGTCGAGTAAAACAAAGGACCTGATCCAGTATAACAGTCCCCTAATCGGGGTATAACAAAAGCCTCATCGGGTATTACAAGAGCCTGATCGAGCATAACAAGAACCTGATCGAGGCCCTGCTCAAGTATAACAAAGACCCCTAATCGAGTATATCAAATTCACGTGATCGAGTATAACAAAAGTCCGCTGATCGAGTATAACAAAGTCCACTGATCGAGTATAACAAAGTCCCTGATCCGAGTTAACAAAGTCCCTGGTCAGGTATAACAGTCGTCTGGTCGAGTATAACAAAGCCCCCTCATCGAGTATAACAAAGTTCCTGCTCGGAGTATAAAATATCCTGATCGAGCATAACAAAGCTCCTCATCGAGTATAAAGCCCAATCATCGAGTATAACAAGGCCCTGATCGAGTAACATAGTCCTGATCGAGTATAACAAAGCCCTCATCGAGTATTACAATGGCCCCGATCGAGGTAACAGGGGGCCCTGTTCGAAGCCCCTGATCAAGTATAACAAAGTACTCTGGTCGAGTATAACAAAGTCCCTGGTCGAGTATAACAAATTCCTAATTGTGTATAACAAAGTCCCTGATCAAGTATAAAGTCCCCTGGTCGAGTATAACAAAGTCCCTGGTCGAGTATAACAAGCCCCTCATCGAGTATAACAAAGGCCCTGATCGATAGAACAAAAGGCCCTAATCGATATAACAAAGGCCCTGCTCAGTATAACAAAGCCCTGCTCGAGTATAACAAAGGACCCTAATCAGGTATAACAGCCCTCATCAGGTATAACCAGGCCTCATCTGAGGCCCCTGATCAAGTATAACAAAGTCCCTGGTCGGGTATAACAAAAGTCCTGGTCGAGTATAACATATCCCTCATCGAGTATAAGGCCCCTAGTCAAGGCCCCTGAATAAGTATAACAAAAGTACTCTGGTCGAGTATAACAAGTCCCTGGTCGAGGTATAACAAATTCCTTATTGAGTATAACAAAGTCCCTGATCTAAGTATAACAAAGTCCCTGGTCGAGGTATAACAAGTCCTGGTCGAGTATAACAAAGCCCCCTCATCGGGAGTATAACAGGCCCCTGATCGAGTAGAACAAAGGCCCTAATCGGGTATAACAAAGGCCCTGCTCGAGAGGTATAACAAAGCCCCTGTTCGGTTATAACAAAGGACCCTAATCGAGTATAACATAGTCACGTGATCGAGGTATAACAAAGGCCCTTATCTGGTATTACAAGGCCCTGATCCAAAGTATTACAGGCCTGATCGGGTACAACAAAGGCCCCTCGTCGAGTATAACAGATCATTCGGTATAACAATGTCCCTGATCGGGTATAAAGGCCCCCGTCGAAGGTATAACTAAGGCCCACGATCGGGTATATAATAGTCCCCTGATCGATTATGACAAAAGCCCTCATCGAGTATTACAGGCCCCTGATCGAGTATAACAAAGGACCTGATCCAGGTATAACTTAGTCTGATCGAGTATAACAAAGCCCTCATCGAGTATTACAAAGGCCCTGATCGAGTATAACAAAGAACCCTAATCGAGGCCTGATCAAGTATAACAAAGACCGCTAATCAGTATATCAAATTCCGTGATCGAGGTATAACAAAGTCCGCTGATCGAGTATAACAAAGTCCACTGATCGGGTATAACAAAGTCCCCTGATCGAGTATAACAAAGTCCCCTGGTCGAGGTATAACAAAAGTCGCCTGGTCGAGGTTTAACAAAGCCCCCTCATCGAGTATAACAAAGTTCCATCGAGTATAAAATATCTGATCGAGCATAACAAAGCTCCTCATCGAGTATAGCAAAGCCCCTCATCGAGTATAACAAAGGCCCTGATCGAGGTATAACATAGTCCCCTGATCGAGTATAACAAAGCCCCTCATCGAGTATAACAAAGGCCCTGATCAGGTAGAACAAAGGCCCTAATCGATTATAACAAAGGCCCTGCTCAAGTATATAAAGCCCCTGCTCGGTATAACAATGGACCCTAATCCGGAGTATAACAAAGGCCCTGATCGGTATAACAAGGCCCCTCATCAGGGCCCCTGATCAAGTATAACAAAGTCCCTGGTCGAGTATAACAAAGTCCCCTGGTCGAGTATATATATCCCCTCTCTGAGATATAACAAAGGCCCTGATCGGGGCCTCTGATCGAATATAACAAAGTAATCTGGTCGAGTATAACAAAGTCGGTCGATATAACAAATTCCCCTGATTGAGTATAACAAAAGTCCCCTGATCAAGTATAACAAAGTCCTGGTCGAGTATAACAAAGGCCCTGCTCGAGTATAACTAAACCCCCTGCTCGAGTATAACAAAGGACCTAATCCGAGTATAACATAGTCACGTGATCAAGTATAACAAAGCCCCCTGATCGAGTATAACAAAGCCCAATGATCGAGTATAACAAAGCCCCCTCATCGAGTTTAACAAAGGCCCCTCATCGAGTATTACAAAGGACCCTGATCGAGTACAACAAAGGCCCCTGATCGAGTATAACAATGAACCCTAATCGAGTATTTCAAAGGCCTCTGATCGAGTAAAACAAAGGCCCCTTATCGAGTATTACAAAGGCCCCTGATCGAGTATTACAAAAACTCCTGATCGAGTACAACAAAGGCCCCTAATCGAGTAAACAATGTCCCCTGATCGAGTATAACAAAGTCCCCTGATCGTGTATAACAAAGTCCCCTGATCGAGTATAACAAAGTCCCCTGATCGAGTATAACAAATTCCCCGGATCGAGTATAACAAAATCCCTTCATCGAGTATAACAATGTCCCCTGATCGAGTATAAAAAAGGCCCTTGATGGAGTACAACAAAGGCCCCTGGTCGAGTACAACAAAGTCCCCTGATCGAGTATAACAAATTCCCCGGATCGACTATAAGAAAGTCCCTTCATCGAGTATAACAAAGTCCGCTGATCGAGTATAACAAAGTCCCCTGATCGAGTATAACATATCCCCTGATCGAGCATACAAAAGCCCCTTCATCGAGTATAGCAGAGCCCCCTGATCGAGTTTAACATAGTCCCCTGATCGAGTATGACAAAAGCCCCTCATCGAGTATTACAAAGGCCCCTGATCGAGTATAACAAAGGCCCCTGATCGAGGCCCCTGATCAAGTATAACAAAGTGCCCTGGTCGAGTATAACAAAGTCCCCTGGTCGAGTCTAACAAATTCCTCTGATCGAGTATAACAAAGTCCCCTGATCAAGTATAACAAAGTCCCCTGGTAGAGTATAACAAAGTTCCCTGGTCGAGTATAACAAAGCCCCCTCATCAAGTATAACAAAGTTCCCTGATCGAGTATAATATATCCCCTGATCGAGCAAAACAAAGGCCCCTGGTCGAGCATAACAAAGGCCCCTGGTCGAGTATAACAAACTCCCCGGGTCGAGTATAACAAAGTCACCTCATTGAGTATAACAAAGGCCCCTGATCCAGTATAACATAGGCTCATGAACGAGTATAACAAAGGCCCCTGATCGAGTATAACATAGTCCCCTAATCGAGAATAACAAAAGCCCCTCATCGAGTATTACAAAGGCCCCTGATCGAGTATAACAAAGTCTGTTGATCGAGTATAACAAGAACTGTTATCGAGTATAACAAAGGTCCCTGATCAGAGGTACAACAAAGGCCCTAATCGAGGTACAACAAAGGCCCCTGATCGAGTATAACAAAAACCCCTCTTCGAATATTTCAGCCTCATCGAATATAATAAAGTCCCTGATCGAGGTAGTAACAAGGTCCACTGATCGAGTATAACAAATTCCTGATCAAGTATAACAAAGCCCGTGATCGAGTATAACAAAGTCCCTGATCGAGTATAACAAGAACTGTTATCGAGTATAACAAGGTCCCTGATCGAGTACAAAAGGCCCTAATCGAGGTACAACAAAGGCCCTGATCGAGTATAACAAAGCCCCTGATCGAGTATAGCAAAGCCGCCTGATCGATTTTAACAAAGGCCCTGATCGAGTATAAAAAGGCCCTGATCGAGTATAACAAAGGACCCTGATCCAGTATAACATAGTCCATGATCGAGTATAACAAAGCCCCTGATCGAGAATTACCGAGGCCTGATCGGGCCCTGATCAAGTATAACAGGCCCTAATGGGTATAACAAATTCCCTCATCGAGATAACAAAGTCCGCTGATCGAGGTATAACAAAGTCCACTGATCGAGATATAACAAGAATCCCCTGATCGAGTATAACAAAGTCCCTGGTCGAGTATAACAAAGTCGCCTGGTCGAGTATAACAAAGCCCCCTCATCGAGTATAACAAAGTTCTAATCGGTATAACATATCCCTGATCGGGCATAACAAAGCCCCCTCATCGAGTATAGCAAGCCCCTGATCGAGTATAACAAGGCCCCTGATCAGGTATAACAAAGGACCCTGATCGGAGTATAACAGGCCCTCATCGGGTATAACATAGTCCCCTGATCGAGTATAACAAAAAGCCCTCATCGAGTTATTACAATGGCCCTGATCGAGGTAAACAAAGGCCCTGATCAGGGCCCTGACCAATATAACAAAGTCCCTGGTCGAGTATAACAAAGTCCCTGGTCGAGGTATGACATATCGCCTCATCGAGTACAACAAGGCCCTGATCGGGTATAACAAGGCTGATCGAGTAGAACAAAGGCCCTAATTCTGAGTATAACAAAGTTCCCTGATCGGTATAACAAAGTCCCTGGTCGAGTATAACAAAGTCCCCTGGTCGAGGTATAACAAAGCCCCTCATCGGTATAACTAAGGCCCTGATCGAGTAGAACAAAAGGCCCTAATCGGAGTATAGCAAAGGCCCTGCTCGAGTATAACAAAACCCCTGCTCGAGTATAACAAGGACCCTAATCGAGTATAACAAAGGCCCCTGATCAGGGCCCTGATCAAGTATAACAAAGCCCTCTCATCAAGTATAACAAAGTTCCTGATCGGTATAACATATCCCTCATCGAGCATAACAAAGAACCTGATCAGGCATAACAAAGGCCCTGGTCGAGTATAATAAAGTCCCTGATCGAGTATAACAAAGGCCCTGATGAGAGTACAACAAAGGCCCCTCATCGGGTATAACAAAGGCCCCTAATCAGGTATAACAAGAACCGATCGAGGTATAACATAGTCCCTGTGATCGAGAAATAACAAAAGCCACTGATCGTGTATTACAACGGCCCTCATCGAGGTATAACAAAGGCCACTGATCGGGCTAATCAAGTATAACAAGACCCCTAATCGAGTATAACAGATTCCCTGATCGAGTATAACAAAGTTCCTGGTCGAGTATAACAAAGTCCCTGGTCGAGTATAAAAGCCCCCTCATCGAGCATAACAAAGGCCCTGATCGAGTATAACAAACACCCCTAATCGAGAGTATAAAAAAGTCCCCTGATCGAGTATAACAAAGCCCCTTCATCGAGTACAACAAAGTCCCTGATCAGGTATAACAAATTCCCAGGATCGAGTACAAGAAAGTCCTCTGATTGAGTATAACAAAGTCCACTATTTGAGTGTAACAAATTCCTTGATCGAGTATAACAAACCCCGTGATCGAGTATAACAAGGGTCCCTGATCGAGGGTATAACAAAGACCTTTATCGAGTATGACGAAGCCCCTGATCTAGTATAGCAAAGCCCCTGATCGAGTATAGCAGCGCCTCTAATCGAGTATAACAAAGGCCCCTCATCGAGTATAACAAAGAACCCTGATCGAATATAACATAGTCACCTGATCGAGTATAACAAAAGCCACTCATCGAGTATTACAAAGGCCCCTCATCGAGTATAACAAAGACCATTGATCGAGGCCCCTAATCAAGTATAACAAAGACCCCTAATCGAGTATAACAAATTCCCCTGAACGAGTATAACAAAGTCCCCTGATCGAGTATAACAAAGACCTTTTATCGAGTATAACAAAGGCCCCTCATCGAGTACAACAAAGGCCCCTGATCGAGTACAACAAAGGCCCCTGATCGAGTATAACAAAGGACCCAGATAGAGTATAACAAAGGCCCCTGATCGAGTATAACAAAGGCCATTACCGAGTATAACAAAGTCCCTGGTAGAGTATAACAAAGTCCCCTTATCGAGTATAACAAAGTCCCTTATCGAGTATAACAAAGGCCCTGATCGAGTACAACAAAGGCCCCTAATCGAGAATAACAAAGCACCTGCTCGAGAGTAACAAAGCCCTGATCGAGTATAACAAAGGCCCTGATCGAGTATAAAAGACCCTAATCGAGTATAACAAATTCCCTGATCGAGTATAACAAAGTTCTGGTCGAGTATAACAAAGTCCCCTGGTCGAGTATAACAAAGCCCCCTCACGAGTATAACAAAGGCCCCTGATCGAGTATAACAAACGCCCCTAATCGAGTATAACATAGTCCCTGATCGAGTATACAAAGGCCCTTATCGAGTATTACAAAGGCCCCTGATCGAGTATTAGAAAGCCCTGATCGAGTATAACCAAGGCCCCTGATCGAGTATAACAAAGATTCCAAATCGAGTATAAGTCCACTAATCGAGTATAACAAATTCTGATCGAGTATAACAAAGCCCGATCGAGTATAACAAAGGCCATTATCGAGTAGAACAAAGGCCATTATCGAGGTATAACAAAGCCCTGGAAGAGTATAACAAAGGTCCCTGATCGAGTATAACAAAGGACCCTGATCGAGTTAACAAGGCCCCTGATCGAGTATAACATATTCCTCTGATCGAGAATAACAAAAGCCCCTGATCGAGTATTACAAAGGCCCCTGATCGAGTATAACAAAGAGCCCTGATCGAGGCCCTGATCAAGTATAACAAAGTCCCTTGGTCGAGTATAACAAAGTCACCTGGTCGAGTCTAACAAATTCCCTGATCGAGTATAACAAAGTCCCCAGATCAAGTATAACAAAGTCCCCTGGTCGAGTATAAAAAGACCCCTAATCGAGTATAACAAATTCCCTGATCGAGTATAACAAAGTTCCTGGTCGAGTATAACAAAGTCCCTGGTCGAGTAAAGCCCCCCTCATCGAGTATAGCAAAGGCCCTGATCGAGTATAACAAGGTCCACTGATCGAGTATAACAAAGTCAACTAATCGAGTATAACAAATTCCCTGATCGTGTAAACAAAGCCCTGTGATAGAGGTATAACAAAGTCCTCTGATCGAGTATAACAAAGACCTCTTATCGAGGTATAAC
>NW_024711808.1:0-24205 GCF_018991925.1 Homarus americanus | reverse complement strand
AAACATTTATAACGCATGCTCAATAACCTGTTACTTTCCAGACAAACTAAAATATGCTAAAATGATATTTATTCCCAAGGAGGGTAAGGACAATAAGGAAATATTAAACTACAGGCCAATATCTTTATTAGAAATTACCGGGAAACTGCTGGAAAAATTTTAAGTTCAAGACTTATAACCTTTTTAACACAACATGGGAAAACTAACTATAGACAACATGGATTTATGCCCAATAGAAATACCCTAACTGCAATAGCTACAATAACGGAAATAATTGCAATAGAAAAAAACAAGGGTAACCAGATCAATATAATTTTAAGGGATGTTTCTAAGGCTTTTGATAAAGTTTGGCATTTAGGCTTGAAATATAAAATATTAAAACTGGGACTTAACGAATACTTGCTAAGAATATTGTGTAACTATTTAGATGATAGGAGAACACAAATTCAAATTGGAAACTTTATGGGAACTATGTTTAATCTTGAGAGTGGAGTACCTCAAGGAGGATGCCTTTCTCCAACACTATATACAATTTATACTTCAGACACACCTCAACCTACCCCCTTTAGCGAATATGTAATGTTTGCTGATGATATTACTCAAATAGTATCATACCCAGGAAAATCAACCCAATTTATGGCACTCTACACGGGAAGAGCGATAAAAAACATAAATGATTTTGAGAAAAAATGGAAAATCAGGACAAATAAGAACAAATTCAAGAGAATACCAATAGCCAAGATTAAACAAGTCCAGTAATAGTCGACCAGGAACTATACCCATACGACACTGAAGGCAGGATGCTTGGATTAAAACTAACAAAAAGAGGATATATAACATACTTAAAAGATAAAGAACGACAGGCAAGAATAATATTATCAAAAATAAAACGCTTTAAGAACCTTAGCATTAATAACAAAAGAAAGATTTATATAGCCCTTGTCAAATCAATTATGGACTACCCACCCATCCCATTGAACACCCTTTGTAAAACGTGCATTAAAAGGTTACAAACAGTACAAAATATAGCCCTCAGATTTATATATAACATAAAATATATAGACCACATCAATAATGAACAGCTACACAAGAGAGCAAACCTCTTAGCAATCAATGTAGATATACACAACAAAGCTGTAAATATTTGGAAAAAAGTGACTGAACTTAACACAGAAACATATCAAAACTGGATAAATAATATAGACAACGAAGAATTCCAAGAACACAGTTGGTTTAAATCAGCCAGGAAGAAAGTAATTGAACCATCTCCTGCCCCAATATACATATAAAACATTAATAGAGAGAATAAAAGATGAGAGTGACCTACCAGCTCCACAAGAACCTGGCAGGCCTCTCCATACAGCGTACCTTTAGACTAACATAACTAATATTTAACATTTAACATTTAACATTTAACATTGAACTAACATCTTAGTAAAAAAAAAAAAATAAATAAATAAAAATGTGACTACCCTCCCAGCTACACAAGGACCTGGGCGGGCTCACTAACTCCATCGGAAAAAAAAATAATAATAATAATGTGATTACCCTCCCAGCTACATCAGCCAGGAAGAAGTAATTGAACCACCTCCTGCCCCAATATACACATATACACATAAAACATTAATAGAGAAAATAAAAGATGAGAGTGACCTACCAGCTCCACTAAGAACCTGGCAGGCCTCTCCATACAGTGTACCTTTAGACTAACACAACTAACACTTAACTAACACCTCAGAAAAAAAAATGTGACTACCCTCCCAGTTACACAAGGACCTGGGCGGGCCTACTAACTCCAACAATAATAAAAATAATAATAATAAGCAGCATTATATAAATAAACCAATATTAATACAAAGGTCTGACGACCTAAGGGAGCAGAACAAAGACAAAACACCAATAAGAAAGATGAAGCGATCTGGTTGAGCCCAGATTCTTTCTACTCCTACTGTATTTCAGTTTCACCACTTTTCCTTCAACCCCTAATAATCTTCTTTCACCTCTTAACTAAAGACTTCGTATCGTATCGTATTCTCTCTCTAGTCTGTACTCACCCCTGAAGATGTGAATTACACGAAAGTGCTTGGGAACTTCGTGTTTTCTTCTTTCCTTGTGGTTATGTATATATATATATATATATATATATATATATATATATATATATATATATATATATATATATATATATATATATATATATATATATATATATATATATATATATATATATATATATATATATATATATATATATATATATATATATATATATATATATATATATATATATATATATACATATATATATATATTTTTTTTTTTAAGGTATTCGCAATCATTTGGTAATATTTATAAAATTAAAGACAAGTTCATGTAATAATGTATTACTGCGCTTCAACTAAGGTCTTGTTGGTGTTATAATGTATTACTGCGCTTCAACAACTAAGGTCGTGTTGATGTTATAATGTATTACTGCGCTTCAACAACTAAGGTCTTGTGTTCTTGTTATAATGTATTACTACGCTTCAACAACTAAGGCCTTGTTGATGTTATAATGTATTACTGCGCTTCAGCAACTAAGGTCTTGTTGATGTTATAATGCATTACTGCTCATCAACAACTAAGGACTTTAAGCGTGTATTCTAGGCCAATAAATACACTCGTTATAAACATTCACAAATTAAGGAACACTGGGGATCGATTGATTAATCCTCAAGGGTTTTACTAAGTGATTATTGCCGCAGGATAATTATTGTTATCCTGTTTGTTCTTCTCATAAACCTTTTTATACTACCGCCAGAGGGGTGGTGCTGGTGGTAGAGTGGCAAGGCTCTTGCCTTCGCAAGCAAGATGTCACGGGTTCGATTCCCGGGCCGGTGGAAGTTGTTTGGACATACTTCCTAGCCCCCATTAGTCTCTGTTCACCTAGCAGTAAAGTAGGTACCTTCTGTAAATCGAAAGTTGCGAATTCGTATTCAGGGACAAGTTGTTGGAGCTTCCAATAACTTGATGACATAAACCATTGACTCTTCAGGCTTCTATGCCCTTGACTCTTCAGGCTTCTACGCTCTTAACTCATGAGACATAAAGGCAAGCATGAACTTGGCATGCTTCCCTGTTGGGCGCTGTAAACGCTTCACCTTACACACGGATGTAGGGGAGTGCCCAATAAATAAAAAAGACAAAAAAAACTACCGCCAGGTGTGTGACTCATCCCCATTACTTAATTATATATATTAGAAAGATCAAAAGTATTAATCATTACAAAAGTGCAAAGACATTAATCCTTACTGTGTGCTGAAGAGGTGATAAATAATGTTCTAGTATTTCTTATAAAAATATATTTTAATTATATCTAATCAAATATGTAGCAGCCCGGTGGTAGGTCACATGATACAACACAGGGGAGACATCACTATCGTACTCCCTCTAGTACCCTCACCTGAGCCAGAGAACTAAAGTCTAACAGTAAGAGCAGGGTGACTCAGTAGGGAGAACAGGCTTTAGGACGTCTAGGTACTGAGAGCGGAGATGTTAACGACAGGGAATGAATTATGGGCAAACTTGGACCTAAAAGCAACGTTACTTTTTCCGTCTTGACAATTTGAAACTCGGGACGCAATGTTTTGATATATTCTCCAGTACATCGTCATATATTGCTATGACAATATTTAAATATACACAACATATGTATTTATATAATATCCGAGGAATAAAACACGAATTATTAGTCACTTTGAAATTCTCGCAGTTATCTACACGAAAATATTACCGGATAATTTTATCCACATTGTAGATAAAGTTGTATACCAATACCTGTGGGCGACTGTACCAACCGTTCCGAAACTAGTGGACGAACACTGCTCACAAGACCACGAATCACCTCAACTCCTTGGGTAACAATACTTTTGGGGGCTGTACTTAGTGATGAAAACAGTGTACACATTTAGCCACGATGGTTCTGGTAATAATATTCACTATAAGTCAATCGCGGAAAAATCACTCAATGTAAGCCAAACATTTTTACTCTTCTGACATAAAAACAAATCTTAATGCAACCTGAAATGAGAAACATCGCCGACCTCTGGTGAGATAAATTATTTCCAGACGCCAAGTTAACAGATGTAGCGAGATCTGTCAGTGTGAGTGTTTTAATCCATTTTTGGCCCCGAGGTAATTTAGCAACTGAGTTTGTTTAACACAGGGAAGCTGATGAAAGAGGCGGGATTATTTTCTTCATAATTTTATACGAAACTTTATTTAGAGAACAGATATGATATAAGACATGAAGATAGATCATAACTTTTATAATGACAAATATATTAATTTATGTTCTTTACCGCCTTAAGGGAACAGGTGAATTATTTATATACTGTTTATTTATTACTCTGATATATCACAACTTATGACATCACAGCAGTTGCTTTTATTTATTTCTGATATTTATTGTATAAATTATCAGATCGCTAACTTACATTGGTACATTACATACACTCACTACAACTGTTCTCTCTCTTGACAACTATGCTTCAAGAATATATATTTTATAAAGGTGTGGTCAATTAACAACGTATCTCTCTTGCTGTTATTAGTTCTGTAATTCCTCCCTTCACTTACACAAACGTTAATGTACAGTCGCGATATGATCGAGGTGTATAAATGGAAGTCAGAGTTAAACAAATGTGATATAACAGAGGTACCCAAACTATCTAACCAGGAGCAAACTCGTAGCAAAGGTTTTAAATTAGACAAATTTAGATATAGGAGCGAGATAGGTAAACATTGGTTTGGAAATAGAGTAATGGATGAGTGAAACAAGTTACCAAACATCATCATTAGCTTGAATACACTGGATACCTTCAAATATAGGTTGGATGGGTATATGAGCAATAGGGGTTGGGTGTAAACGGGACTGCCCAATATGGCCAATAGACAGAGATTCAGACTCGTGAACCCAAAACAGTAGACAGCGATTCATTACTCTGTCCATAAATGCTTCGGATTCACGAGTCTGAGTCTCGGGGTTAGTGGAGCAGCAGAAAAAAAGACAGGACTTTTTCTTCACGACTGTACCTGGTAACCTGAACATTCTACATCACCTCAAAGTAATCGCTGAAGACTTGGTCAATTTTACATCAAAGGCCAAGAGAAAAATTTAATTTCGAAAGAAGAGTAATTTCTTCCGAGCTGCAAAACTAAAAGCAGTATATAATTTGTGATAAAATGGCACTGGAATGAGATTGAAGAAGAAAAAGTTCAAAAGTTCTCACACGAAGGAAAATATTCTGAGTCAGGCAAATAATAATAAACAGATCACAGGCACAGGTATACTGTGTGTTAAATGTGAAGGAAGACCATACACTACATACTGTAATACCTGTATGACATGTATAATTTATTCTTTTTCAAGTTCACCGGAGTGTTTCACCAGCAGGAAGCAGTTTACTTAATCCGTCGAAGTTGATTGAAAATTGTGATTATATTTGCAGAGTTCTTCTCACCACTACAAAGTTACAGAGCCACAGAAGGGAAGCATGAAACCCATGACTCACACACACTGATGGATAAACCGAACATCAATTATAACCAGAAGCCATCAGTGAGGGGAGCCACGCCACCCTTCTCACGTTCCAATCATCACATATTAAAGAGATTAAGATTAAGCGAAATATTATACAGGTAAACTTATATGAGCAACTCCAGTGTTGTCTTAATTACTTGGTACAAAATCTTGTTGGTATTTTTTCTTTCACACCTCATTACCTTACACACCTGTGCCTTTCTCACCTCATTTACCGGTCTCAGAAAATTCATGTCACTCGAGGTTAAACATTCAGTTCCTACACAAATTGTTTTGAAGGTATGTAAATTGATTGGACCTTTAATCATCTACTAACTCCGTAAACCCAGGAACCCAACAATATACACGAGATGACTTTATGTATGTGTGTAGGAGGAAGTGATTCAGGCTGTGATCACTGTGTAGCAGGAAGCCCAGTCAGTGAGTAAATAGGAGCGTAGATGGAGATCATTCAGTGTATAACTAAGTGTATAAGAGGCAGTTGTTCACGGTGTGATCAGGTACTCGGTCCAAAATGTACTTTAAAAAGGGATCCGGGGATATTTCAGAAACACTGCGACTCCTCTTGTCTCGGTAGGGTTGTCAAAATCCTTTGTCAGTTGAGTCATATTGTCTCTCGCAAAATCGTAAAGATAATTTTTGAAACGTGTGTACAGTTGCAGAAATGTTTTCCTACACCCCTTGTGATAACCCGCGTGTCCAAACGCCCAACCTACTGTACAGTATATGTCCTATAGCAAACTTATCCACCAATCATGTCCATCGTTACACGACCAATACCCATATATTCATAAATAGTGATACCATTACTGAGACGTTGCCGTTTGTAGACACGGGTTACCACAGGGGTGTAGGAACACAATTCTGCAACTGTACATAGGTGGAGCTTATTCATTAAGTGACCAGGTGTGTAGGAGGTAATTGGTGAGTGAACAGGTACAGTATGTTGACGAGATTAGGTCTCATAGCACATAAGATTAGAATTGTATAACATTTTTGTAGAAACTGATCTACACTTATACAAGGTCACCAGAAACACAGTAATCACCAAACACATCAGTACAAATTATACCGAGGAGCCGCTCACCAACCTCACTAGATACCCTCCTTGTCCTAAATACAGTTAGTGTTATTAGCTAAATTAGCCCCTTCACTACGTGGACGCCTCATTTAATGTTTTATTTAACTAATGCCGACGATTTTATTCAGCTCAGATGGGAACCCGTACACAAGGGATTAGCAGACTATCTCCAGATGACATACCAGCTAGTCGCTCAGGAGGGAGTGAATGGATAAGATGTTCCTTAGAAAAAAATATATATTGGTTTCACGAGAAAGCAGCACCTAAGGCACATATTAGTTTGGGGATGTAAACCAAGGAGGTTGAATGGATGGAGGCGGCACCCGCTGCCTCAAGTGAAGTCACTGAGTGTGACTGATGCCTTGACCAATATGGAGGCGCTTTTCTCTCAGTGACTTCATCCTCCTTGCTTGATCCCTTTATAATGTGCTCAATAGATAAAACAATAGTATAAATCCTGCAGATTTATCTGTTACCAACGTTTGTTCGTAAGCAGCTGCGGCAACTGTGGCCCTGTTGCCCTCAACAAGATGGCGGCCTGGCTTCACGCGTCTCTATTACATACACAGTGAACACCGCCTCCATCCATTCAACCTCCTTGATGTAAACATTGTAAGACGTCACAAAAGTTCTATTTAGTTAAAAAAAATATATACAGTATATAAATTCCATGACTACAGGTCATCTCATTCACTTGGGAATAAAAAGTACATTCGTGGTAGTGTGGTTAGTACTCAAAACATGTCAGGGAGGCGGGATAATACCTCATACCATAAACACGGAGCCAATAAATAATTCAACAAAAATGAATCACAAAGTAAATTTAGACACGTTTTTATTGTAAATTCAGGAGGTTCATAAACCCAAATAACTCGAGAATATTAAGAAATATTTTTTTTTTCCATTACACACTTAAGCCTCCCTGAGATGATCTTAGTACTAACCACACTACCACGAATGTAGTTTTTATTCCCAAGTGAACGCCAACATTCATGACACAACTAACCTTTACACAACTCACCCACAGGGACCCACAATGACGGGAGTGAAATATACAAACACAACTCCTCCTGCAGTACTGGTCCCCTAGTATTGGCGGGTTATTGTTAAAGGTATTGGTTGTGGTCTATAATGAAGTTGAGAGAAAGTTCCTAGGGCAGCAGTGGCAGGTCAGACTCAAGTATAACTTTTGCAATTTGTGGGTACAGTTGTCAGCGCCCTCACTATTTGAGTGGTGTGGGTTCGAATCCTGCCGTGACAAGGACGGTAGGATTTCCAAAATACTGAGCGGATGCAGTTTAAATCAATAATATAGCATTTAGTACTATAATGACTATTTTTGTCTAATTAAAAGAATAAAAATATAGACATTACTCATTACACATTGACCTAGTCCAGGTAAACATTTAAGATATTCTAGTTGCTAAGAAAGTTGAAATGTGTTTACACAAGTATATCAAGAATTTGGGTTAACATCACACCAAACAACATACAGTTATTGAAAGAACCAATAATATTTTAGTACACACACAAAGGTAACCAAACATACAGGTAAAACTAAACACTTTACCCTGACATTAACCAGGTAACAATTAATAAGTAACACTACACACAAGTAACACTAAACAAGCAGCACTGACAAGGTAACACTTCATAAGCAACACTACACAAATAACTTCATAAGTAACTCGACACACAGGTAGCATCTCACAAGTAACACTACACACACAGGTAATCAACTTTGTTACTTTCATGACCAGATAATTCACGACACAGAGGAAGGGCCAACAGTGAGCAAGAGAGGACGACCTACATGAAAGGTGGACGAAACACAACCATCCTTCTGTGTCCTGGATGGTGCCCCCCCCTACATGAAGGGGTGACGAAACACAACCATCCTGTGTCCTGGATGGCGCCCCCCCCCCTACATGAAGGGGTGGCCGGAGACACAACCATCTCTGGTGGTTCCCCACGGACAGTCCTCTCACATGAAGGGTGGACGATGACAACCATCCTTCTGTGTCCTCGCTGATGGCGGCACCTGCTCCCCCTACATGAAGGGGTGGACGAGAGGACAACCATCCCAGTCTCTGGATGGCGCCTTACATGAAAAGGGTGATGAGACACAACCATCCTTCTGTGTCCTGGATGGCCTCCCCCCCTACATGAAGGGTGGACAAGACACAACCATCCTTCTGTGTCCTGGATGGCGGCACCTGCCCCCCTACATGAAGGGTGGACGAGACACAACCATCCTTCTGTGTCCTGGATGGCGGCACCTGCCCCCCTACATGAAGGGTGGACGACACACAACCATCCTTCTATGTCCTGGATGGCGGCACCTGCCCAGGGTCCTACATCTCTCCTGGACAACTTAATCCCTCAGGACCAAATATTAACACAACACTAACCACTTAACTGTTGTTGAGAATTATTTACTACACCTGGATGGGTTCACTTGATGTTTCATCTGGTTTCACTTGACGTTTGTGCTCGTGAGGGAGTGTGACCAATATAGTTGAATATATCCATGTAATATATACACCAAGACATTTATGATACACAATGGTCTAGAATATTACGTCGACAATATATATCTAATACTTATATTCCAATACATTCACTGATGTACAGAACAATCTATTGATAACTAACTTTATTTTTAAGTGTTATTCTTCGTATCGACTAAATGTATTATATGAACTGTATATTATACTGTATAGCATTAATAATACTCTTGGGAAATATAATTACCAGCTCAACATCTCACTTGACAAGATAATAGCTTATTTATAATATGATACCTCCGGGACTGGTGGAGACAGGGAAGAGACCGACCAGAACTACGGTCACTACGTCAGGATAGAGGAGAAGGAATACAGGGAACTTTGGAGGAAAAACCCCGAGAGTATAAGGTCGTGAGTGTGGGTAGAGGCGGGGAGGAGGAATAAAGGGGAGGAGGGGGGAGGGGGAGGAGGGGAAGAGGGGAGGAGGGGCGAGGGGGAGGAGGAACAGGAAAGGAGGGGCGGGGGGAGGAAGAGGAAGGGTGGTGAGGAGGGGCGGGGGGAAAAGGAGCAAGGGGAGAATGGGATGGGAGAGGAGGGAGTAGGAAGGGCAGGGAAAAGTAAGAGGGGCAAGGGAAATAGGAGGGGCAAGAGGGGAGTAGGAGTCTCATGGATCTTCGTGCACCTCACTTACCTCCCTCTCATCGCCCCACTTACCTCCCTCTCATCGCCCCAGTTACCCCCCTCTCATCGCCTCAGTTACCTCCCTCTCATCGCCTCAGTTACCTCCCTCTCATCGCCTCAGTTACCTCCCTCTCATCGCCTCAGCTACTCCCTCTCATCGCCTCAGTGCTTACCTTCCTCTCATCGCCTCAGTTACCTCCCTCTCATCGCCTCAGTTACCTCCCTCTCATCGCCTCAGTTACCTCCCTCTCATCGCTTCACTTACCTTCCTCTCATCGCCTCAGTTACCTCCCTCTCATCGCCTCAGTTACCTCCCTCTCATCGCTTCTTACCTTCCTCTCATCGCCCCAGTTACCTCCATCTCATCGCCCCAGTTACCTCCCTCTCATCGCCCCAGTTACCTTCCTCTTGTAATAGGCCCCTGTCTCATCAACAGAACATATTATATAAATGGGTCAATACATCTGATATTATATTCACATTCACCACCCTGTAACTTTCCACTGTCTATGAGTAAGACATGAGTTGGACACGTGAGCGGGCAACTCACCCAAGAGGGCGAGACCCATAGCTCAGCATTTCTGTAAACCCGCACAGCGAGGTTCTCACAGTCAGTCGCACATCAACTTATATCGTAAGGACGTGACCTAACGTTTATAATACATAAACGCCGTCCCCTTCTCAATCACTCCTAGACAGTGAGACTTACGGTCGATCTACACTCAGGAATTATATATACAACCCTTTTATAATAAAACAAAGGAACTACCGTTTGGGTTTCGTTACTTAAAACCCAAATATAAATATATGTGAACGGACTGGTTAATTGGACAAGCAGCCGATTCACTCTCATCGCCCCAGTTACCTCCCTCTCATCGCCCCAGTTACCTCCCTCTCATCGCCCCAGTTACCTCCCTCTCATCGCCCCAGTTACCTCCCTCTCATCGCCCCAGTTACCTCCCTCTCATCGCCCCAGTTACCTCTCTCTCATCGCCTCAGTTACCTCCCTCTCATCGCCTCAGTTACCTCCCTCTCATCACCGCCTCCTCCACCTTGGGAGAACAGGCTAAGGTAGTAATAATTCTCCACATAATAATTATCAACAAACTCAGTGCCAACAAAACTCAGCTTTAATCAACCGGGTAAACAGACAGTGTATAGAATTAATTGCAGTGTCAAAAATCGTTGGAATAAATATGAATATCTTCTGTATTCATCACATATTATCATGAACAAGCTGCACTGTAAATTAACAAGATACATTTCTAGTTATAAATTCTTCGAAAAACCAGATAATTGTTTGAAGTCACAATAAAGTTAACACTAATAAAGGAACACCTGAGTGGGGCCGCCATAATAGTTGTTACTGTTTGGGTTGTTCAGGGAGTTGATTGTTTACTAAGGGGGAAGTTATATGTGACTAACTTAATTTGAACGATCTCTTGTGTGCTTGTAGTTACTGAATGTCTGTACAGTTGGAGTGGACCTATAAGCTTCCTCATGGATGACGTCTGAACGTAAAACTTGACGAATGAAAAAAACGCTGTAAAGAAACACCAGACAGTTAAGAGAAATATATAGAATTATGGACGAGAGATAAAACAAAATGAAACGAAAACGGAAATAGAAATAACGTCAGTGGGTGATACCTGACACCACAGCTCGAGATATTGTTACACAGACAAAAGAATTCAAATAACAGCGAGCAGTTCTTGTTTTAGAAGAGCAGAAACTCTTGTCTGGACAACAGGGAATAAAACAAGTCGCTTTACTCACGCACTCTCCTCTGGATATTCCATTCCCGGAGGTCAAAGTTCACACACCCCATAAGCGTATATTAAGAGATTCGTGGTTTTAGTCTCACAATTTCTCTTTGTTAATATACATGAAAGTTTATACAAAGATACCTTGCTACGGTCCCCAAACATCAGTACAGATAAAATTGGATTTAATATTTTTTTTAACCTTTTCACAGGAGTCAAAGGTAACGAGACTTACACAATTTTGGGTCATTCGTTCATCGAGGCCTCAGTCAAGTTTGTTGTTGTGGGAGTGAATGAGGGAGAGATGTTGTATCCGCCAGCGAATGTTTGCTGCTGCAAATTTACTTCTTAACGTTGTTTACGAAAATTGTCTAATTGGTATCAATAAAATATAAATTAAGAAAGATTCTTCTTATTAATGACTGACACCATAACTTATGACTGATAAATCGTAAACATCAATGACATTCAAATATTCAGTTTATTTTCCTAGATGTAGATGAACAATAATAGTGTATCACAGGTTGTTGTCGCAGTGAGCAAGATGAACAGTTGAGGACAAAATTGTCTGAACACTTGGCAATATCTGGCATCATCCTGTGGGCCATATATATATATATATATATATATATATATATATATATATATATATATATATATATATATATATATATATATATATATATATATATATATATATATATATACATATATATATATATATATATGTAATATTCAGAAATTTCAGAGTAATTTCAAACACCGCGCAATTGGCAATACTGAGATTTCAAGGTCGTCGGAGGGAAGAGAGCGCTCCCTGCACATAGCGAGAGGTTGTGGAACTAGGCCTAAGTGATATTAAATGTGATTTGCCTAATTAATAATGATGCGATTCATGAAGTTAAGGGACTATTATTGAATTTGAAATTGTTATAGAGCGTTTATCAGTCTGAATAATGTCACGGGTGTCCCAAGGAGTTATTAGTTAGACGGAAAATATGTCACGTAGGCCTAAGCTAGCGCCTTGGAGAGACGCGACGCTGGCTGGTCCTCAGTCACGTGAAAGCGATTGGACCTACAGGACATCCCTGCGCGTCCGTCCACAGAAATAGTCACGTGGCCTAGTCACCTGTGTTGCACTATTGCAGTATAACAAGTAAGTCTCATTCGATATCAGACAGGGTTAGATAGGGCAGTGGTAAAGTTAACAAGAGCTAACAGTGAGTTCATTTCAGGGTTTCCGTCAGAACCCACTTGACTGCGAGAAATTAACTGCGAGAGTGCTGACGGCGAGAGAGTGACTGCCGTTTGAGACTGCCGTTGATGATTGAGGGTGGCGATTGTCGCCATTGGACCGATCAGTGTAGGCCTGTCACTGTTTATCGGGGTATCAAAGGATCTTTTGAGGGAATCTAGCCGTCTGGGTGCCCAGCTGACGACGGGACGATCGTTGGGGTCATCAGCCCTCCTCTACCTCGGCTCACAACACCACATGTCTCGAGCAGCTTAGTGAAACCCTCTTGCTAACGGGAAGCTAAAGCTTCTCTCAACTGTACAAGGTCTGATTGGCTCAGTCCCTTCCGTTTCATGGATGTACTGGGGGTAAAGTGAGGCCAGCTGAGTGATACAGGGCCGCACACTGGGGCCAAGAGTCAGTGGAGTTAGAGGTACACTTTCCAAGGTGGAGAAAGGCTGATTTGGGCCTTCAACTACGGGTGCCTGTTGGTTGTGCCTTAAACGACTACGGAGTGCAGGTGGAATCTGTGTGTGTGTTAGGTTAGGGAGCATGGTTCACGGGTATTGGACTCAGTAACGTCTTTATAATTGTGACAATATTTTTGTGTGTAGTTATTATTTCTCAGTTACTGATATTATCTTGACGTGTGTAGTTTAATATTTCTTAAATAATTTTGATAGTATTGTTTTTTGAATGTTGTGTCACTAAGTGGAACCAGAGTGATACTGTGATTTGATTCTTTTAATGCATCTAATTTGTCTTCATAATTCCGATCTCAGGTATAACCTTTATTCCCGAGAGTAGTGGTTAAGTTAGGTTAGGAAGTGTGCATCTGTTGGGGTGATATAATTTTGTTGAGTGCCCTTAAGGCCTATTCATTGTAGAGTTATTAATTTCTTATTTTTGAATACCATTTTCTCAGTGCTGGATATTATTTTGTTGAAAGCCCTTAAGGCCCGTTTCATGTGTGCAAGAAACATTTCTTAATACTTTAAATTTATTGTTGCCTGAGTTTCTAATAATTTCTATATCATGTATAACTTTTATTCCCCAGAGTAGTGATTTAAGTTCAAGTTAAGAGGTGCGCATATTGGTGTACCATTATCTGATTGTGTTTGTAGTGTTGGAGGGAATATAAGTGTCTAAATTTTACAGTGTGTCTCATTCATCCCAGTCACAGACGCTATCCTTCCACGGGTCACGGACAATTCATTTTGTTTAGTAGATTTAAGTGTTCTTGTGCTGGTTCGGGATTTTTCTCAAAGGGGCGCTTCCACTGCCATTACCATCTAACACTCTTTCATAAACCCCAAGTCAAGTGAGAAATTAAAATCCAGTAAATTCCGACCGGTTACAAGTGGTAGCAGAGCGTAGTTTTTAATGTCGTGACTGATAGTACTGTGGTTGGGATAATGAACGCCATCATGTGTTGGTTAGTAATGGTAGGGATTGAACTCGCACTGATGCTCATCCTTGTGCCCGGATTGAGTTGGTTAGGCTTGACAGTAGAGATAAAAGTGACGAGGAAGAGAGACAGCCACGAGACCTTGGTACAGCTGAGACAGGAGTTCGGAGACCTAAAGAGGGATTATCAAGCACAGGTAAACAGGTTCAAGTGGGAGTTTCAGGCACACATTCAATGGTTCAGGGAGGAAACAAGGGGTGAATGTCAGGCACACGTCCAGCAGTCAAGGAAGTGTGAGGTCCAAGTGGGAAATATAGGGGTACGTAAGTAGTTCAGAGAGGTTGATCGAGCCCTCCAGCTGAGAGACAAGACGAAGCCGACCGATTACAGTTTAGGGTGCATGGTAATGAGAAAAGGCAGGTTGTCGAGGGTGAGTTGGAGGAGTCGTGAGTAGGGCAGAGGGGATTGGAGAGATGGTTAGGTCAGAGATGTGCGTTGAGTAGTGGTTGCTGTCATGAGCGGGATTGAGTTGCTGTCATGAGCGGGATTGAGTTGCTGTCATGAGCGGGATTGAGAGTACGGTTGTAATGTCCAGGGCCTCACTAATATGGACTGGTACATTGTCAGAGGGTTGGTCTGCCGGCATGAGGTTCGGAGACGTGGACTGAGTATTGTTTTGACACTGGTTCCTCTTAGTTCAAGGGCCAGGCAAAGGAGACCATGTTTGAGATGGACTGAGTAGTGTTTTGACACTGGTTCCTCTTAGTTCAAGGGCCAGGCAAAGGAGAGCATGTTTGTTTTGGACTGTGTATTGTTTTGACACTGGTTCTCTTAGTTCAAGGGCCAGGCCAAAGGAGAGCATGTTTGTTTTGGGCTGGTATTAATTTTGACATTGGTTTTCTAGTTAAGGGCCAGGAAAAAGGGGAGCGTGATGTTCTGGTTGGTTTTGAGTTGGGCTAGGCAAGAAATGGAGTTGCTGGCTGCGAGTTGGAATACGGCAGAGTTGAAGGTGGCTTCTAAGTTGTTCTCTCAGCACATGAGGACAGTGCTGTTTTTTTTAGGGGGGTCGAATGTTAGCGGGAGAGAGAAGTGGAGAAGACGGGAATGCTGCGTTTAGCACGTTAAAGGGGTAAGATGCAGTTTCTTAGAACAATTTTTTAGGCGGGTCGTATGCATGTTTTTCTCAGCACATGAGGACAGTGCTGTCTTTTTTTAGGGGGGTCGATTGTAATATTCAGAAATTTCAGAGTAATTTCAAACACCGCGCAATTGGCAAAACTGAGCTTTCAAGGTCGTCGGAGGGAAGAGAGCGCTCCCTGCACATAGCGAGAGGTTGTGGAACTAGGCCTAAGTGATATTAAATGTAATTTGCCGAATTAATAATGATGCGATTCATGAAGTTAAGGGGCTATTATTGAATTTGAAATTATTATAGATCGTTTATCAGTCTGAATAATGTCACGGGTGTCCCAAGGAATTATTAGTTAGGCGGAAAATATGTCACGTAGGCCTAAGCTAGCGCCTTGGAGAGACGCGACGCTGGCTGGTCCTCAGTCACGTGAAAGCGATTGGACCTACAGGACATCCCTGCGCGTCCGTCCACAGAAATAGTCACGTGGCCTAGTCACCTGTGTTGCACTATTGCAGTATAACAAGTAAGTCTCATTCGATCTCAGACAGGGTTAGATAGGGCAGTGGTAAAGTTAACAAGAGCTAACAGTGAGTTCATTTCAGGGTTTCCGTCAGAACCCACTTGACTGCGAGAAATTGACTGCGAGAAATTGACTGCGAGAGTGATGACTGCGAGAGATTGACTGCCGTTGATGATTGAGGGTGGCGATTGTCGCCATTGGACCGATCAGTGTAGGCCTGTCACTGTTTAGCGGGGTATCAAAGGATCTCTTGAGGGAATCTAGCCGTCTGGGTGCCCAGCTGACGACGGGACGATCGTTGGGGTCATCAGCCCTCCTCTACCTCGGCTCACAATACCACATGTTTCAAGCAGCTTAGTGAAACCCTCTTGCTAACGGGAAGCTAAAGCTTCTCTCAACTGTACAAGGTCTGATTGGCTCACTCCCTTCCACTTTATGGATGTACCGGGGGGGTAAAGTGAAGCTAGCTGAGTGATACAGGGTCGCACACAGGGGCCAGGAGTCAGTGGAGTTTAGAGGTACACTTTCCAAGGTGGAGAAAGGCTGATTTGGGCCTTCAACTACGGGTGCCTGTTGGTTGTGCCTTAAACGACTACGGAGTGCAGGTGGAATCTGTGTGTGTGTTAGGTTAGGGAGCATGGTTCACGGGTATTGGACTCAGTAACGTCTTTATTATTGTGACAATATTTTTGTGTGTAGTTAATACTATTTCTCAGTTACTGATATTATCTTGACGTGTGTAGTTTAATATTTCTTAAATAATTTTGATAGTATTGTTTTTTGAATGTTGTGTCACTAAGTGGAACCAGAGTGATACTGTGATTTGATTCTTTTAATGCATCTAATTTTTCTTCATAATTCCGATCTCAGGTATAACCTTTGTTCCCCAGAGTAGTGGTTAAGTTAGGTTAGGAAGTGTGCATCTGTTGGGGTGATATAATTTTGTTGAGTGCCCTTAAGGCCTATTCATTGTAGAGTTATTAATTTCTTATTTTTGAATACCATTTTCTCAGTGCTGGATATTATTTTGTTGAAAGCCCTTAAGGCCTGTTTCATGTGTGCAAGCAACATTTCTTAATACTTCAAATTTATTGTTGCCTGAGTTTCTAATAATTTCTATATCATGTATAACTTTTATTCCCCAGAGTTCAAGTTAAGAGGTGCGCATATTGGTGTACCATTATTTGATTGTGTTTGTAGTGTTGGAGGGAATATAAGTGTCTAAATTTTACAGTATGTCTCATTCATCCCAGTCACAGACGCTATCCTTCCACGGGTCACGGACAAGTCATTTTGTTTAGTAGATTTAAGTGTTCTTGTGCTGGTTCGGGATTTTTCTCAAAGGAGCGCTTCCACTGCCATTACCATCTAATAATCTTTAATAAACCCCAAGTCAAGTGAGAAATTAAAGTCCAGTAAATTCCGACCGGTTACAAATATATATATATATATATATATATATATATATATATATATATATATATATATATATATATATATATATATATATATATATATATATATATATATATATATATATATATATATATATATAACAATGCAGATTTTCATCACATATTATGTCGGAACCACAAAATAGAAGAACAAAACTCTTAACACAAAGAAAAATCTGATAAAATACGTTAAAACTCCAATCCCCTTCACCTAATGATCCTCAAGTACACTCGCACCAAAAAATATCGATGCAGGGTGTGATCGACGACTTCCGAAACGATACGTATACACTGTGATACGTCTGGAAGGTTGGTAAGTGTATCCTCATAACGCCCCCCCCCCCACTAGGTGTTGCCATACGGCTGACAATCAGTGTGTTTGTTTCTTCTTTTCGGATTGTTGCTTTGTGTCGGCTGAATGATGAGCGAAGGTTCGGTCTCGGTGAACGTGGGTATAAAACAGAGGCAATATGAAGCAGTAGAGACCTACACATGCCAGACGACATGGAAACCTCGGAGGGAACACGAGGAGCTATTATTGCCCTTCATAACGAAGGGTTCGGCGTCACAGATATTAGCCGGCGGGTTGGTGTCCACAGGAACACCGCTGCACGATGGATTCGGCGATACCTCGAAACTGGTGCTACAGACGACAGGTCTCCGAGTGGCCGTCGACGCTGCACCACCCCTCAGGACGACCAGGTTGAGTGGTTTATTTGGTAGCATAAATTAAAGTGGCAATATTCACAAGTATCACAAATAATTTTGTTAACATGGGGCTCCTCATATTTCATACTGTCTATTTATCACTTCTCGACCTTATTTATAACGGTTTGTTTCACTTGACCAGGCCATAGTAGCTGCTCAGCAGGATTACAGGGCTGCCAACATACGGCTGGAACAACTCACCTTCCCAATACCCATCGTCACTGGTCTCAAATTGTTCACACTACAGTATGCACCGATACTTTTTGTTGCGAGTGTAAATACTATCAAATGTCCAGGTAATTTTGTCCACACGTGTACAATGAAAGACAAAAGTCGTGTCGTGAAATTTGGTGAAAACATATGCCGAAGGGATAAGACTTTTGGTGCGCTCTGCCTTGTGGTAGGGCTCTAGTAATGTTTCACGAGTTATATTTAATCCCCGGACAAACCGCGACACGACTTTTATCTTTGATTGTACATACAAGTGTTGACGCGGAGTTACACAACAATGATAGCCGTCAGAGAGAGATGTGTGTGAGCATAATATTACCGTTAATAGTGAAACACGTAACGGTGATGGGGAAGGATGGGATGTGAGGGAGTAATGGAGCCGCTGATGACGAGTTATGTGATCGACGCTCGTCAGAACAAGTGAAATTAATGATGAAAATAAAACAATAACGGACACGGTGATAATAATACATGGAATAACCAGCTTAACTCAGTGTACAAGCTTGTGGAGAGAGAAACACAAGAATTGTAGGTAAAGAGAACAACCCTACTCAGGTAAAATCCCCTTCACAGGTAACACAATGTAGAGGTAACATGAAGGACAAGTAACACAATGTACAGGTAACATCAGGCACAAGTAACATCACCCACAGGTAACACAATGAACACACACAAAAACTATTTGTCCCTTTTATCGTTGATAAAATATGACACAATGACGAACAATTCTGATCACTATTTGTGAATCAACCGAACCAAAACTGCTGTACATTGGGTTCATTTCCAGACACATCGAACCCAGGTGGGTAAATAGCTTCTTTTTTTTTTGTACGAGCAACACAACCCACAACACCAACAACACTACCCACAACACAGGGACAACAACAAAACAAATAACGCCAGAGAACTCCATAAATACAAACTTAAATGTTGAATTGTTTTAATGTATTTCGATTTTCACCTTTTTAAAGTCTTAAATTTTAACAAAAGTCATATTCCATGTACGAGATGTTGTTCTGAATAATTAGTGTCCGGTTATTTGGGTTTAATCGTGTAATATATTCATTCATTTGACTTTTCACAGTTAAATTTCGCTGATAATGAAGGTAAGGACCATCGCATGTGGGTTTTTTTTTGAGTAAAGATGAACATAATAACACTCGTAATCCTTTTACTTGTATTACTAAGGATAAAATTCATAATAATAATAATTAACGTTTCCTTTCACAAATTCAGTAGCCATACGCTGAAAATATACAGACGGCATAAGAGTTACAGTCCACTCCACTTATAAGCCACACAGACTGCGGCCTCGAAATTACGAACTTAAATTTTGTTTTCTTTGTTTATAAAACCAATCCATGCTAATGAGGTTAGAAGCAGGTGTTGACTTTACGCTTTGACTGACCACTGATTAATTGTCTGGTTTGTATATTTCGCAAGGTGAGGGAGGGATGGACCCAGCCAGTCTGTGTGGCTTATGAGTGGTGTGGACTGCACATATATAATATATAACAATATATAATGACAAGGAAGATGGGGTCATTTAACAAGAAATTTCAAGAGAGTTACAGAACAAAAGTGAGACTGACAGTAGTGAACACACAGGTTAACTACGGGTGAGTCGGTAGAACCAGGAAGCTTCAGCCGTACTGTAAAATATAATTAATATACCCGGCTCAGGTACAAGAGATATTTGACAACCCAATTAAGGCAGGTGTAGCATGTCGAGGACCAATTTTTTTCTCCAGTATGAACCACAATTATCGATATGACTCATCCCTGAACGACATCCTATCCCCATTAAGATAACGATGTGAGTGGCACCAGATTTCGGTAAAAGGCTTTGAAAATACCCAGAACGTCTTTATATTCCACCTTATCTAAACGCAACCAAAATATTCACCAATAAGGCTTATTCATATGAAGCAGAAGTAGACCGTGGCAGAAAAACGAAGATATTATGAGACTAAAGGCAGTGAGTGATGGAGAGAAGATTTATAAACAGAAAATTGTTCTATGTTTCACTAATGATAATGAAAGCTGGCATTAGTAATGGCCGCTAATTGTGTTGTGTTTGGGTGTAATTCTTGGTTCAAACGAGAGGGGAATATACACTTCCATACACGTCCTAAAGATGAAGAACTAAGATACAGTGGATTAACCTCTTCAACAGAAGACAACATTAATACTGCTAATGCTCGGATATGATCGGTGGGCATTGAACAGCTGCCAGAGGCGGACAGAAACTGCAGTTCATTGTAAAAGTAGTTTGATAACTATTGTTACGACCGTGTCGTATTTTTTCTATTTTTATATATAACATGCTCCCATGTTCCATATTATTCCTGTAATGATGTGTTAAATTTACTATTATATATTCTAGTCACCTTACCCTGTGCTGGTAAGGTTTTAACTGTCATTATTTGTTCAAGCCCATCTAATTTCTTTATTTTGTATTGTAACCAGCATTCTTTGTTCTCTAACGACCATCTGCATCGTTAAACGACCCACCGGCGGGTCGCGTGGCGGGAGCCGACCTTATATATAGGACCCACCAACTGACTTGAGTTAGTTCAGTCCTCTTGTCATACAGTCCACATCCTTTGAGTGTCACTTGTTACTTATACTTAATTTATTTGTGTTGTTTCTGTCGCCACCAATGTGGTATATCTATGTGAGTACCTATTTATGTCTCTGTTTGTGTCCATCAGTATTTGCTTAGTTGTATTCAAGTAATTCAGTGTTGTTTCACGTTAGTTAATTTCAGTGTTAGTTTTTATATGTTTATGCAGTGTTAACGTAATCCAATGCTTTATTTTTATTCTTTTGATGTTTCGATGTTTTGTATCACTTGTGTCTTAAAAGTTTCGATGGTGAATCAATTTGTTGTGACAGCCTACGAGGCTCTTTATTGTGTTAATATTTAATCAATTAAATTCTTAAAGGTTTACTTTATTTATTTTTATTCTCTTTTAATTTACTTCACTTTTTGTTTGGTTACGCCTAGAACCTGGATATTTAAGTAAATTAAGAGACGGCGTAACAGCATGTATGAATCTGTTTATTTGTGTCAACCTCCTGTCTGTTTCACTGTCTAGTTTCACCCTGTGTAGTCATGTCTGTCTGTCTGTATGTATGTGTCTGTTATCTTTGTCTGTCTATCTGTCTGTCTTTCTGTGTGTCCTTGAATCTGTCTGTATTATGTCTTGTGTTTGTCCGCTTCTCTCTCTCTCCATTTTTATCCGTTCTATCTTTATTTATATATATATATATATATATATATATATATATATATATATATATATATATATATATATATATATATATATATATATATATATATAAGAAAATAAGGAGTCTGTAATAGGCTGGTTGGCCTGTGCAATTGCGCATGGCAGCTTCTGTCGAGAGTTACTACCACTCTCTATCATCCATGAATCTATTTAGCCTCCTATTAAAACTTTCCAGCGTTCCAGCACTTACTACAAAGTTGCTAAGCTTGTTCCACTCATCTACCACCCCATTTGTAAACCAGTTTCTTTCTATTCCCTCTTAAACCTAAACTTATCCAACTTAAATTCGTTGCTACGAGTCCTATCATGCTCGGATATTATAAGAACTTTCTCTATATCTCCTTTATTGATTCTTTTCATCCACTTAAATACTTCTATCATATCTCCCCCGCACTCTTCGTCTTTCTAGGGAATGCAAGTTTAGTTTCGTTAATCTATCTTGATAGGGAAGGTTTCTAAGTCCCGGAATCATTTTCGTCATTCTTCGCTGCACCGACTCCAGTGAATTGATATTTCTTCTATAATAAGGTGCATCAGGACTGAACAGCATAATCGAGGTGCGGCCTGATTAGCGGAAGGTATAATTGCAATATGACCTCAGCACTCTTGATTACTTACACTTCTAGATATAAAACATAATACTCTGTTTGCCTTATTTCGAACATTAACGCACTGTTTTCTAGGCCGAAGGTCCGGGCTTCCGAGTACCCCTAAGTCTCTTTCACAAGTCGACTTCTCTAGTTTGATGTTGTTAAGGCTGTATACATTATAAGTATTTGTTCTTCCAATATTAAGTACGCTGCACTTGCTGGTGTTGAATTTCATTTGCCATTTTTCTGATCACTCCTGCAGTTTATCTAAATCCTCCTGTAGTGCATTTGCATCCTGCCCTGAATTAATCTGCCGCCCTATTTTAGTGTCATCCGCAAAGTTGCTTATGTCACTGTTGATCCCAGTATCTACAGTGTAAATAACGAACAAGAGTGGGACCAGTACTGACCCCTGGGGAACCCCACTAGTTACTCAGCCCCTCTCTCAGATTTAAAACCATCTACGCTGACCCTCTATGTTCTATCGGTGAGCCATGATTTTATCCAATTTAAAACTGTTCCCTCGATACCATAAGCCTTAACTTTTCTCAGAAGCCTCTGATGCGGTACTGTCAAACGCTTTGCTAAAGTCTAAGTAAATAACATCGTAATTTTCGTCATTATCTACTACCTCATAGATTTCCTAAAAAACATCAGCAGATTTGTTAAGACAAGATTTTCCCTTTGTAAATCCATGTTGAGAGTTGGAGATGTTCGGGGTACTTGGTTCTAACTACAGGGGCGAACATAAACACCTGTAGAGTTCTGTAGGTTCTTATTAACGGAAATATACAGGAGTGCGCTTACAAGCGCAGATAGTCCTTACACTCCTATAGGGTCAACTGACCTCTCTCTGACCTCGCAGGCGACATGTGGTAAGTGGTACATTAGCAGCTTCCAGATGTCGCCAGGTACATTTATCTAAGCGTGTGGTGACATGAAACAGGGACATTGCCACACGCTACTGACTAGAGAAGTAATGTGTATATATAGAGTACATACATGGTATACATACAACATACATAATATACATACAAGAGTCGTAGATTAATTTGTTTTTCTCTAAATGCGATCGGATGCTATTTGCTATAATCGATTCAAGAAATTTCCCCATTACTGACGTCAAACTAATCGACCGGTAATTTGACGCTGATGCTCTGTCTCCCTTTTTGAATATGGGTACTACATTTGCCTGTCTCCACAAGTCTAGCACAACTCCCGTGTCTTATGATTTTGTAAATAAATTTACGAGGGCTCCGCTAATTTGTTCCTTACATTCTTTCAAAACTCGAGGATTTTGTCTGCTTTCATTTATTTTTCTTAAGAACATCCTCTTCTCTGATAGTGATATTCTTTAATTTCTCTTCTTCATTTCCCCTAAATATCACTTCCACCTCTGGCGTTTCCTCGTGAATTTCTTCTGTGAAAACTGATAAGAAGTAGCTGTTTAATGCTTTGCTTATTTTTTCGTTATCATCGATCAACTTCCCCTCTCTCTGACTTTAAAGGCCCTATTTTGTCCTTGACCTTTGTCCTGTTTACCTGGAAAAATCTCTTAGGATTCGCCTTGGATTCTCTTGCAATCCTGATTTCGTAGTCCCTCTTTGCATTCAGTACATTTTCTTAACATTCCTAGATAGATTGTGTGGTTACTAATAAGGTAAATTCAGTGACATAAATTCATGTTCTTTTTTTTTTATTCACTTAGTGACTCAATGTATTGCAAGAGAAAACTACCTTACCACTTTTGGTGCAACATTTGGAGTGGTGGTAATAATTCACTTTGACATTGACAGTGGAAGAATCAAGTGCAGATATATTGGCTTTGTATGTCCATGATTCCAACAGAAATGAAATGTCTTCCAAAATAAATTAAATTTAAGGTCTTATTATCTTTTCAGTCATCCAGGGAATTTTAGGATTTTAAGTTGACCAATGTTTTCCAGTTAGGTTAAGTTAACATTTTGATGTAGAACATTAAAATTTTAAAGGGATTATAATTTTTTTCTGTGAATTTCT
>NW_024711807.1:0-12959 GCF_018991925.1 Homarus americanus | reverse complement strand
TATAAGTTTTATGCCTTTAAAGAAGTTTTATTAAAGAGCGGCGTAATGAACCACAGATGTATTACCATTAAGTCCTAATTAACTTAAAACATGACTAATAACCTATGAACATGAAGTATTATATGATTACAATTTAACATAATATATCATGAATGCTGTTATAATATCATAAGTGTGTTACAAACATGGCTGCTCATATATGCCATCCTGTCTCTGGCAAAGAAGAGATTGCAGTAAGTAAAATTATTTGCTAAAGACAAATACTGGAAATTAAACATATACATATTACCATTATCTGAAAAGCTTAGAACCACTGTTTTATATTTATTAAAAGTTTGTAGTGTTATACATCATGTGTAAACAAGTCACAAGTTATTATTTACGACATTGCTTCAGTCCTCGTCATCAGAGTCTTCTGTGTACAACAGATTCTTCATCTTTGTTTAGGCATTTCATCATCTGCTTGATGTTGGTAGGTCTTCGGTGTATGTCATGCTATTCTTTTCTGATTCTTTTCTGTATGAACATGACAATGATCCACATTTCCTGACGCCACATCCACATTTAACAAGTTCTGTGATTGCTTCTGGAGCTGGTGGTTGGTCTGATATTACTAGTATGAAACAGTCATTGTCAATCTTCCAGCCATGCTCTAATTGTGAAAGTATTTCACTGTCTGCATCACAAGACCACAGAAGAGCTTGATACCTTCCTCTCAATATATGATACTTTAGAGTTGCTGCAGTCGCTGGTAGGTCTCCAGCTTCTGCCTGCGTTTTCTTGAAGAGATGCCATCTAAGTTATGACAGTTTAGTGAAAGTCATTCGTGGACAGTAGAGCTTAAATACAAATTCCTTTAGACCAATAAACATGTCTGCTGGATGGCATTTGGTCTACTCAGCATCTTGAATGCATCTAGGACTTTTGTGTTAGATTTCATCAAAGTGCTCCAACATGCTTTCTTTCCTTTGCCAACAAATTTTCCAATGCAGTCAGATCCTGTGAAGGCATGGAAACCTGTAAGGCTCTCTGCCCAATGTGTCGTCGCTCACCAGTTCCTGTTTTCATACTTGTATTTTCTCCAAGTTGAGGCTGCTTTAATATGCCAAACACATCAGTGTCTGGTGACTTGATATGTACAGTGCTGCCCCTCTGTGATGCATATACTGTATGTCCTGCTTAAGTTCTATAACTTGTGATAGCAATTTGATGGTTGAAGTCTTATTTGCTGCTTTCCACGACAGAAGATTAACCTTGGACATCTTTTTTCCTAGATTAATGAACTAAAGTCGTTTTATCAAAAATTTTCATAATTTTGTCTTCCAACTTCATATGCACATAGATTGTCATATTTGGCATTTTCTGGCATTACAGCTCCAGTTACCAAGTTTAAAAGAGCATCATTTTCCTGGGATTACAGTCACCAATAACATTGTGTAGCTTCTGTACATCAGCATATTGACGGCTGACAATAGCTGTAGAGAGCTCATGATGTTCTGTTCTTTTGTAATTTTTATGAGTTTGATATTTTATGTAATGAACTTAATTTGAAAACCCAAATGGTAGTATATGATCTTTTATCACCTTAGACACTCTGTGCGTCATGCCTCTCAAGTGATTTTTTTCCTCTCTTACTTCTCTGGACAAATACGACCTTTATCCCATCAGAAAAATATCACCATATATTTTCTTAATCTACAGGTGCCAAGGTTTATAATGACGGATGGTGTTAAAAATTAACCTGAAATTTTTACGTGACCACATATTGTCTTGTTGAGTTTCTGAGAGAACTTCACGGCTAAATAGCGCCTCTGTATTGATAGCCGGTACATGTCGTAATATCCACCGCTCATAGTTAAATCTTAATGTCCGTTTATTTTGTCCTAATTTAAGTATCAAAGAGTGTTTTTATTTTTAAGTATCTTAAGTATCTTTTTTCCTCACTCTTAAGTATCTAAGTATGATGTTTTTTTCATTTTTAAGTAACTAACCATATTTTTGTTTTCATTATAAAATGTGATTGATATAGACAACAGAAGCAAATATCAGCTGGAGGTCGTAAACGAAGCTGATGTGAAGTATTTTGACTCACTGTTCCCACGAACTAATTGCTTCTCTGGTTTATACCGAAGAAATAAAACCGTCAACGAACCATCCGATTCAAATGTGTCTTAGGCGATACAGGGTGTTTAGGCGTCATTCTGATACCAAGAATGACTTTGTGTACTGTGGTGAAGCTGGGGGTAGGATAGGGTTGGGTTGGGTTGGGATGGGTTAGGATTACGCATGTGTGGGTATATTCTGTCGCATTTTATAGGTATCTTTCGTCTTTCTCTTTATTCCTTCTTTATCATGAGTATCTGTGCCTATTAATACACCACCTCGCAGGATAGTGGAAGAGGAATGGATAGTAACGAGATAATATTCTTCTTAGCTTGATTACAGGTAACACCAGGTAGAAGTTACGTGACTCTTAAGAGTTTTCCTCGACTTGGCTGATTCAACTGTAAGACTTGCCAGTTTATCCTGGCTAAAATCCCACTCAGTAAGAGACTCTCTCCACTTGTAAAACCCTTTATGGATTTGAAATACCTTCTCGTCTTGACTCCACTAGTACTGTACACAACCTCTCTAGCCTTAGTTTACAGTAATGTTGAAGTATATAATGAAGACTCACAGCTCATGGGTTAGAAAAACAAAAGATGCTTGTTTTATTTATTTATTTATTTATTTATTTATTTATAGCTTATTTTAGAATCCCCGAAAGTTAGAACAAAATGGCTGACGGGACTCACAAGCGGGCGATGTTTACAGTATGGACCAAGAATAAAAAATAAATGAAAAAAAAAATAAATAAATCGTAAATTGGTGCATTGTTTCTCCAGGGGTAATTATAGAAGTACAAATGTTCTCCAGCAGTGGGTAACGATCATAGCCACGTATAGAGCTTCTAACGCAGGTAGATTGATATAGATGCATTACCTGGAGTTAGTGGGTTACAGGGGCCTCCTACACGATAATATTAAAGGTGTTTTTTCCTTCTGTTTGTGGCACTTGAGGTGTTTAGGTTAGGTTTAATTAAAATGGTTCAGTTATAATAGTTATATTACGATAAGTTACGTTGAATTTAGAACTTTTGATTTGCATATATCGTGTTTTAGAAGGATTTGTTAGCTAATAAGTTTAATTTGGATAAGTTTAGTTTAATTTAGATCATTTGATTTTACAAGGTCGTATTATAATGACTGGGAACCATATAGGAAACTGTTAGAGAAGTAAATATTTCTACGGCAGTGAATGAGTAAGTCAATAAGTGGTGTATAGAGCTGCTGACGCAACTTAAACGGTATATACTGTACATTATATGTTATCAGAGCTTTCCTGTTGTACGTAACTGCCTCCGTCAAAGTGTCTTACTGGCTCATGTGAAGATTAGCCTCCTAGTTTATTTAACCCTCAAGAGCTGAACCAGCACCAGCACTGCCTTTGACCTTGAGCCACTTGACCTACCTCACTTGGCCTGTCTCTACCCTGCCTCCTGCCCCTGGCCTAACCTGGCCTCCAATCCAACTTCCTGGGCAGCGTTAGGGCTAATCAATAGTTTAGCAAGTCGAGGCTAATCTCAGGTAATCTTATCTTAATACCAATGTGCGAGTTTCCCTTACTCTCACCCAGAGCAGGAGGAGGAGGACTACAATGCCTACAGATCATCGCCAAACCACAAAGTAAGATATTAAAATTTTGCTTCACTGTGGCTTAAGAACACATCTTAACACTAAGGTGATTCATCATTCCAAATGTTGGGCCAATACAGTAATTGATTATTGTATTCTAATAAAATTTACGGTGTATCTTGTGAACCAGATTTATTGTTTGACCTTAGTGAATGAGAAACTGGTTGAGGTGTATTGTGGTAAACATCCTTAAGAGCAGCTCTGTGTGTTCTTACGACCTCAAAGTAACACAAAAGGTAGCCAATATCTACCCTTGATCAGTCACTTTATGTAGATGTCAATTGTGTCATTTTTCTAGACTTAGTGCCCCCCTGGAGGAGAAAGTAAATACAATGTTGATATATTTTGGTCACAACACACACTAGTAGATTATTTTTCCTTTTTAACTAAATAATTAACACTATGAAGCTAACTAATTATATAACTCAAAGATGGTAACCAATATGGCGTCGATATTGTTCACACACTCTATGATAAATAGATGTATTGTCTGTTTAATTTTAGGGAAGAATTTAATTTATAAACTTTTGAGAATCTGGATACAGGAGTTTTGTCTTTGTGTGTGTGTGTGTGGTGATGATGACGCATACTTTCCTCTGCAGTGAAAAAATATCTTGACATTGCAAAGTTTAACTGTAAGCCGAAGGAACGTTTGTAATGTGACTTGTTATGTGAAATTGTAACTTGAAATTCTTTGTGAAAAAATATTTCCCTATAAAGTTTGGCAATAAATGAAGTATTGCATCAAGGTGTAACTTGTAGTTCCTTGTGGAGTAATTACCTATGTGGACGATACAGCTACTCCAGGGTGTAAGACCTAGAGTAGAAAGTCTTTAGACCTTACCTGAGGTTGAAAGACTCTTATAGTGGAACGTCTTAGGTATTGAAACTTTAATTACAGTAAATAAAATATAATCTACCAAACATTCCTTCACCTGGCGACAACCAATGATACAGGTGGTGTAATAGCTCTTAAAATTCTCCGCTTGATATAATAATGACCACACATGAACTTATAATGTACATCTGATAACACATTGAAGGCAACATTAGCAAGAACCAGTGTATGTGTAGTGAGGGACATCTACCTAAATGAGTTACAGAATGTGGAGTTGAGGCAAAAAAAAGTTGGGACATGTTTGAGATCATCAGTTGAGCCAAACGTTTATACTCAATATTGTTTTAATGGTATTTTAGAGCGACCGAAAAATGTAAACAAAATGGCTGGCTAGGTGACACATACCTTACAAGAAATAAACATGAGAACGAACACACACACACACACACACACACACACACACACCAGTTTTACCCACATTATCACCAGACTATCGGCATACCTGGTCGGTGGACACCTGCCTCCTCCTCCTCCTCCTCACCTTGCTAATATGCTAATATGCTAATATGCTAATATGCTAATATGCTCTGGTATGTTCCAGTCTATTTAAGATATGCTCCCATCTATCTTAAAGAGCTTATGCTAGGTTGGTCTGATATGCTCCTCAAAGACTATGCTGATATACTCTTGTCATCTGATATGCCATTATGTTCATATCACTCTAAAGGATATACTAATATGTTCTGATATGTTGGTATGGTTCTGTCTCTCAGAGGGTGTGTTGATGTACTATAAGAGCATATGGGGTATGCTGATATACTTGGTTATGTAGCTAGGCTCATATCTCTCTTACAGGGTATGCTAATATACCCTGATATGCTTGCATCTATCTCTGAGCGTATACTGGTTGACTGTAATGACATAAGAGATATGCTGGTATGCTTCTAAGGGAATATGTTAACATACTCTAATAATAATTTGAAATGAGGTTAGCTATACCTTAGATTCAGGGGATATACTGATATGATATGAATTAACCTAGAAGTATACTGATATGTTCTGAAGGCATTCAGGGGATCTGTTAGTATGCTTCGACATACTTTCGGAACAAGGTAAACTGGACCTTCAGAAGATAGGGTGATATGCTGACATATTCTGATGGATCTAAGAGAGAGTGGAAGACTATGAGAGCTACTTAATATACTCAGGTATGTTGATATCCCTTCATGGCACTTGGGATATATGGTAATATACTCCGATGTGTCTCTTTGGATATACTGATATGCCACTAATGGGTCCCCAGAAAGCAGGAGACAAGTTGATCTGCTTCGAGGACACTAATCTGTATAATGATTTTTTTCCTGACTGTTAAGAAGTATACTGGTATATTTCAAATGTTGCTTAGTATTATAGTATACTTTGGGCTGTTCTGAACATATTTCACAGCTGATTTTCAGAAATATATGCTGCTGTCACTGGCTTGTTTATTCCGGAGACATTGATTATACTTTGAGTATGTTGATATGCTTTGTTACCAGTCAAGGAATATGCTGATATGTTCTGACACTTCTCAGTGATTACCCTGATATACTTAGATACCTGATAGTATTTATTGGAGTATAGTGTCCTATACTCTGATGTCATTCTAGTGATATGCTGATGAGCTGACATACCGCTTTATGTAACTGTGATATATTGAATCATATACATCCATTCCTCACGCTTAATATATATGATATTCTAAACAATGCTGATATTATTTATGTTATACCCTGATTATATACTAACATACTACAGTGTCATTTATAGTGTATGATATTAAACATTCTGGGGTATACTTTGAGGTTATTTAGAGAATATGATGGCAAACGGTGATATACTCTGATGCCATATTTGGTATACACAGATATATTGATATAATTTATATAATATACCGATAGATATAACTAAATATCTGTGAAGTAAATCCTGTACTTTTTGATATACCATTCAGGGTGAAGGTATGCTAATATACCACGATAGCACCCGTCTCTCAGCGCTAATATACCCTGATGGCACACTTAACATCCTGGCGCCGGTCGTGGGGTATACTGATATGCTAAAGTCTTCTTCATCTTCTAATATCTCGACTTCAGCTTCGTAAACTGTGATTACTTAAACGTATTTAACGCTCGTTTACGTAACTTTTTTTTAGAATAAATGAATGTATATCCGGGGTTCTTCTGTTTCTTTGTCCATCTGATGTTTGCGTCCATGTTGAGGAGAACCACTTAGCAGGGCTCGCATTTTCCCATAATGTGTTACCTCAAGTTCCATAATTTGCACTTAGTGAAGCCACGATATCCCGCGTTATGTTACCCGTCTTACTTCCTTCTGGGTTATGTGTCTTAAGTTGGTGAAAAAATTAAATTAAGGCTGAATTATTGTTAAATGTTAAGGTATTATAGTACTTGTCTGTCGTGTTGTTAATATAACATAGTTTCACCAGCAGTATGTACTCAAGAGCTTATTAACATCGTTGACGAGTCAGAGTCGCAACACTGAACCAATCTATATGAACATTAACACAAAAAATAAATTGTTACATTACATCGACTATCAAGACATAACTTACAATACAAATTAATAAATAATTGTACCAGGCAGATAAAAATATTAGTTACAAAAAATTATGAAAATAGTCTTAATGTTCACGCCAGAACTTACCCCATAACAAAAGCCATACAACATTTTCCCAGTTAAGACTTCGTTAAATACAATCTCAAACTCCTTTTCAGAAACTGTGTGTTGGTGGTGTGCCACGTGTGGTGTGTGTGTGTGTGTGTGTGTGTGTGTGTGTGTGACAGCACCTTTGATTTATACAAATATTCACCCAAATGAATAACACCAAGTAATTCACCATGTTATTCACGACTCTTAGATCACTTGGCTTGCGTCTCTCAAAAGGTCGAGCCAGGGTCAGCTGATTCAGTAAACACCGCTCACATTAATAGGGACCTGCCACACTTTGCCATAAACAGATAAATTGTACCGGAAATTTTCCCCCCACACACTCATCATTGTCACTTTATGTAACTTGCTGACAAAACCCATGACCCTTCAGGCCTTTTACGCCCTTAATGCATGAGTCATAAAAGCAAGCATGAACTCCGCATGCTTCCCAGTTGGGCACTGTAAACGCTTCTGCGCTTCACCTTGCACAGGATGTAAGGGGGTGCCCAATAAACTAGGCCCCTCGTGGGCAATCTGTAATCACTACCACTGTCTCGCGGCCCAGAGTAGTAGTTGGACATATCACTAGACAGGGAAATTCACACTTAACACAAGTGTTATCTCAAGGTCATATTCACAACACTTCCCTGGACAGAATTCATAATTTATTCTCTCATATTACATCTGTGTGTATACCTGCTACTAGATAAACAGAAAATGCCAAGAAGTGTTTACATCAAGCGCTGCCACTTAAGAGTTCCAAGAAACTGAAACAATTATGTGTGCATGGTGAGTAAAAAGGGATAAAGAAAATGTGTAAAAAGGTGTGTGTTTGTTTGTTTGTATGGTGTGTGCATGGTGTGTGTGTGTGTGTGTGTGTATGTGTGTATGGTGTGTGTATGTGTATGGTGTGTGTATGTATGGTGTGTGTGTGTGTGTGTGTGTGTGTATGTGTGTGTATGGTTTGTGCATGTACGGTGTGTGTATGGGTGTGTGTGATTGTGCATGGTGAGTGTGTGACTGTGTATGGGGTGAGTGTGTGTGTGTGTGTGTGTTTCCATTGCCATGAGGATATCATACAATTCTTAAAGCACTGGTCACATGGGCGCATTTTTTTTTTAGCAATTTTTGCCGGAAAGTTATTTCGAGCAATTTTCGAGAAATTCGAGCAAGTTTTTGAAGCATTTTTATTGACAATCGTGATAGTCAATTTCTTGACTATTTCGAGCAAGATTATCGGTTCAAAACCCGGTTAATACCATATTTAATGACACGAAGCTTATTTATCGAGTATTTACCTTGGCTATATATAACATAGATCAATAACATTATGTATAAAATGAACAAACAGTTTTTTACGACACACTGAGTTTATTATTTGGGTGGTGTTTTGGCGTGTTTGTTTACAAAACACAAGCCCATACAGCCGGTCATTCTCCACACACTAACAAACCTCCCTACTGTAACTACGATAGTTGAACCAGTCTATATTAAACACTCGTTCCTCCTCCTCGCCAGCCACTTACGAGTCCCCAATAGTTTTTCTTCGCTTTCTCTCATTTCTTTTTAATAATAACAATAATACCAAGGATAGCTGCTGCGTCGTCTGCATTGTTGTTGTGATGTTCCGTCTCCCTTCTACTCCCACAGCGGCGTTAACTTTTTTTTCTTGCTGTAGTAACTGAACTAAGAGCCACTCGTGTGACCACATTTGGAAGAAATTACTCGTAATTTCTTGCTCCAAATTAATTGCTCATCAAAGGGATCGTGTGACCGTAACTTAAGTCACCCTTTAAGAAAAACTGTAAATACTGATTCACAAAACTTAAGGATAATTTCTGACTTGGAACCATCGGTGTAATGCAGAAAACAGTTATTGTATTCTAAAACCTACCCAAGAAATCTTTTACCCACTTACGATATAATTCTTTTCTATTCCATCAATAGATGTTATTTTACTTTTTTATACGTATTTTTATTTCAGTAATTTATAAACTATTTTCTTTATATACTTCATTACCTTTTAGTGTAATGAAGAGAATGAATTACAGAAGGTTTTTATAATTATATTGCGAACAATATTTTTCCTCGCAATAAATAAACAATGACGATGATCTTGTTTACAATATGGAGCTTGATGTCTTACTCCATGTTCGTTTATTACATTTTCTGCCATACCCGACTGTTCTTTTCTTTCTGTGGTGAAGGTTTTTGACAATTGATATATATATAAAGTTGAGTTAAGAATAATGACTCTGATATTATAGCCATTAGGTCCTGAATAATAAGTGGTGTCTAAGTGAACAAATGTATGATGTCTTCAATTACCAGCGTAGTGTTGGGTAACAGTGGGGGTAGAAGCGAAGGGTAGGAGTGAAGGGTGGGAGTAAGGCGTGGGAGTAAGGGGTGGGAGTAAGGGGTGGGAGTAAGGGGTGGGAGTAAGGCGTGGGAGTAAGGGTGGGAGTAAGGGGTGGGAGTAAGGGGTAGGAGTAAGGGGTGGGAGTAAGGGGTGGGAGTAAGGGATGGGAGTAATGGGTGGGAGGGGCATGGAGTACAAGGGAGAGGGCGGTGGGAGCAAGGGGGTGGAAGCAAGGGTGGGGAGCAGGGTGGGAGTAAGGGGTGAGCACTGGGGGAGACATGGGAGCAGGGGTGGGAGCAGGGTGGGAGTAAGGGGGGGCAAGGGGTGGGAGTACAGGAGTAAGGGGTGGGAGTAAGGTAGAGCAGGTAGAGCATGGGGGTGGAGCAGGTGGGAGAAGGGAGCAAGGTGGCGAAGTATGGAGCAGAGGTGGGAAGAGGGAGGTGTGAGTAAGGGGTATAAGGTGATATGTGGAGGAGGGAGCAAGATGAGCAGGGAGTATGGGTGGAGTAAGGGGGAGTATAAAAGCAGGCGGGGAGACAGGGGTGGGCAGGGGAGTAAGGTGGAGGCGTGAAGTATGGGTGGGATCAAGGGGTGGGATTATGGGGTGGGAGCAGGGGTATAAGGGTGTATATGTGCGCAAAGGTAAGTGTAGGATTACTAGTAGGATATACATGAGTAAGAGGGTGGAAGCAAGGGGTGGAACAAGGGGTGGGAGTAAGGGGTATGAGTAAGTGGTAGGAGTAAGTGGTAGGAGTAAGGGGTAGAAGTAAGGGGTAGAAGTAAGGGGTAGGAGTAAGGGGTAGAAGTAAGGGGTAGAAGGAAGGGGTGGGAGCAAGGGGTGGGAATAAGTGGTGGGAATAAGGGGTGGGATTAAGGGGTGGGAGTAAGGGGTAGGAGTAAGGGGTAGGAGTGACGAGTAAGAATGTGGGACAAGAGGGAGGGGTAGCAGTGGGGGGTAGGGTTAGGTTACAAACTTCTATTTACTTCATCATCTGTATCCTGCTGGTGATGTTCTCTCTTTAAACAATTTGTAAAATAAATAAATAAATGGTCAGGTGTAAATGGTAAGAATTTAACAGAGTTATACTGAGGTATTACAAGAAAGAACTAAAAACTGTCCACTGTGTGTATCAACATTTTATAAAAGTATTTGTGAAGCTGTAAAATACTTAGATATAAACTTTTAATTCAACTCTGTAATAAAAATAATTGCAATAATGAATCTAAACAAGAAATGAACTGGGTGAAAAAAATCTACAAAATACTAAAAATATAAAAAAGAAGAATTACAGTAAACCTGAATCATTGTAATAAACATTATTAAACTTTTCGTTGTTATGACCTAAAACAAACAAGGAAGACTCGTCTAGATTTTCGCTCTGTGAATTAACTCCTTGGATCGCTTTTGGGCAAGAGGGGAGTTACTCCGACTTATTCCGTGAAAATATTTCCAAATGTCCATAGAATCCGTTACAGTTTCCTTTATAGTAAGTGACTCACAAATGATTAATATTCCCATTCACCAATATTTTATTATATCAGAGAACAGTGCAGAGATAAGCTGGCCAATGAGCGATGGTCAAAGATAATACAGATTTAATACTGGATTGATAAGTACAGCTATAGTGATTTGTTTCATGTTACAGTAATAATAAACTTTATCAAATGTTATAACTACCAAAGTGTTATTTTCGTGATCGATACCCTGCTGCCAGGATTATAACATCGCTTAAAAGTTCAGTAAAAATATCATGCAGATTAAAACCTAACCTAGTGTATCGTAACCTAACTTAGCCTTTCCTAAGCTAACTTAGACTATCCTAAACTAGCCTAACCTATCCTAATCACACCAAACCTAACCTATCCTAAATTTATATATCAACAACAGATTTATAGATATGTTGGAGAAATAATTATCAAAAGTTTGTTGTCTCTGCAAATGTATTTTTAAAAAAAGAAAATGAAATTAAAACTTTCTAGAGAACTCAATTGTGTCATGAGCGTTGCGGCTTGGTTAGGTTAGGTAACATTAGGTTAGGTTAGATAAGGTAAGGTAAGATTAGGTAAGGTGAGGTAGTGTTAGGGTCAAATACATTTTACTAATTTTGCATCAAAATAATCACGACTGAAGGTATCGCATAAAAAACCTCTGAATATAATTCTTTTTCTGAGAAAAAAATTTCTTTACCACTTATTTTTTGCCCCACTTTTTTTATTAAGTTTGATGAACTTAGATTAGGTTAGGTATTATTTAACTCTGAGTCATGGGTACTTATTGGATACTTGGCAGAATAACTTGTTATAACTTGGTCCTAACAAAGGCGGAGTCTAAGCAAAAATGTTCACTTGACCTCATATTTGGATTTCATTACTGAAGGATATTTACAGCTATACCACATTAATAAGGTCTATCTGCAAGTTTATTCAGTCATAAAAAAATATACCCTAAATGTGGACAATAAAAATCTTCTATTTTGGTACAAATTACTTGAAAAGTTGTAAGAAGACAAAAGCTGCATCTCTTCCATAAAGCGAGAAATAGAACAGCCAAGCCTCTTCTTGTCGTAAAAAAAAATAATATTGTATTTGAGTATGTTGATGTACAAAACATTTTCTTCATTATTCTATGATAAAACAAGTCTAACAAGCATTATTAAAACATATATTATTAATTTTTTTTCATGCAATCCGGAAATAGCGACTACTATATCCAGGTTGATCGTGTTGAGGTCCTGTAAGTTACAGGCTAGATTACTTGCTCACTTACGGAGTTCGATGCCAAATATTTGTTTTGAAAATCCCGATCGGAGACTGTAAGTCCAGTTACTTGGTAAACAAGTAGATACAGTGAAATAAACTGCTGTACCTAAATATTATGTAACTCAAAATATATTCCCAAAACAGCACGTTTACAGATGAAAAATAAAAAAAGCATAAATAATACAAACAAAATCAATTAATATGTTTTTTATTACAGTATTTTTAAATATCAGAAGCGTAGGTTCAGCGCTTCTTTTGTGTCTTTTTCCCGGTGAAGATGTAGTCTCCCCATGGCAGGTACTGGTCCTTTTGTACACGGCAGAAAGTGGTAGTTTCCTTCTTCTTCTTGTTGTTTTGGGTCTTGTTGTTTTGGGTCTTGTTGTTTTGGGTCTTAGTGTGTTTTGTGGTCTGCAGTTTGTTAGATCAGGGGCCCTTCTCCTTCATCTGGCAAGGCTTCACCTCCACCTTAGTCACCTTCGATACAGTGCATCGGAACACCATTGTGATGTACTGACACTAACAGCTCTCTCACTGAGGTCAAATCAAAATTTGACCA
>NW_024711806.1:0-19739 GCF_018991925.1 Homarus americanus | reverse complement strand
CAGTCGAGGTCACTGTGGGAGGCCATGTACGGTACAGTACAGTACAGAGTCACGCCCCCCTCAACAACGTCCGCACCTTGCCTGCTGAATACAGTATTTGCAAATGTGACCATAAACCCCAACAATTGTAGCAAATTACAAGTCCCGGGATTTGCCCCTGGTATTAACACAGTGACAAGCGTCCCATTCCTGGTAAGTAGCAGGTGGCCGGAGGTAGTGCAATCCTCTCCCAGACTACACGGACATGAGAGAGAGCTGGTTGACCATCATGGTAAGGACGCGTCACTATTTGGACCCCAGGGAGGCCATTATCGTAAGTTAAGTGAAAGGCATTTGGAATACTGGACGACTAGACGCTATATGAATTTCTTTACCCTAGTTTTCCCACCGATAATAATGAGTACAAGGGAGGTAGTCTCATCGGCGTTCATCAACACCATAGCCGTCACAGTTACCTATTGCTCGTACAAGGTTTTTGAATGAAATAGTTTTACTAATATCAGGAACTTTCAAACTACTACAGGAAATAATATATATATATATATATATATATATATATATATATATATATATATATATATATATATATATATATATATATATATATATATATATATATATATGCAAATAAATTTGTTGTAGGTGCGCTGCGATCCAGGTATATGATAACCATGAAAAGAAAACACGGTTCCTAAGCGCTTGCAATTCACATCTTCAGTGAGTATGCAGATCAGGAATTAAAATCAATAAACCTTAGTGATGGTCAGTTCAAAACTGATAATATGTTACATAAATTTATTTGTCAGTGGCCCAAGGTTAAAAATGCTTTGAAAACCTTTTATCTAGATGTATGATAGTTATTTTGTGGGTCCCTTATTTTTGACCTGACCTGACTAGTCACGCCACCCCCCCCCCCTTCTCTTAAGCTCCTCTACGTGTGTGTTGGTGTGGGGATTAGTGGATGACATCATTATGACCTGACCTCATGTTTTTAAGGTCACCCTGCATATTTAAGCCTCTCTCTGTCCATGTAATCCAGTTGCCTCTGAAGATGTCTTGAATAAAGACGAAAGCTAAGGTGCTCCGTTGTTTCCATTTTCCCGTGTGATTTTATCAAGATATATATATATATATCTATATATATACATATATATACAGTATATATAAGAAAATAAGGAGTCTGTAATAGGCCGGTTGGCCTGTGCATGGCAGCTCCTGTCGAGAGTTACTACCGCTCTCTATCATCCATGAATCTATCTAGCCTCCTTTTGAAACTTTCCAGAGTTCCCGCACTTACTACAAAGTTGCTAAGCTTGTTCCACTCGTCCACCACCCTATTTGTGAACCAGTTCCTTCCTATCTCCCTCCTAAACCTAAACTTATCTAACTTGAATCCGTTGCTCCGAGTCCTATCCTGCTCGGATATTATAAGAACTTTATCTATATCCCTTTTATATATATCTTCGCTAGTTTATACAATGGTGAACTATGTTAATATGCCCTTCATTGTGAACCAATAAGCATTATTAAATTTAATTAATTTCAAAGTAATTATTGTAGGTGTTACATTCAATGTCACTCGGTGGTGGTGATGTGTGGCCGTGGTGTTGTTATGATCAATACTTTGGGGAGAATGACAGACTTCGTCACACACACACTACGTGTAAACTACTTGTGAATCTGTGTTATGATTTTGTCCTCTAAAACCTGGTATTGATCACGGCTATTGACTTCATCCTTGTTTCACTTTAATTGTTTTGGTTCAGACAATAAATCCATTAAGAGCGGCTGTTGGTTTCATTAATTAGAGAAGGTCAGGTTATCTCACCTGGCGGGGAATTCCTTCATCTGTTCTCTATAAATCGATGAAAGTCATTTTCACTCCTAATTTCCCCAGAGACCAACAACCTGCAGAAAAGGAATATAATTATAGCTTTTGTTTTTTATATTTTTCACCCGTGAGAATTAGTGCTACTGACCTGGTGATACCCTGAGGCTAGAGTGTTGACGTCGGTGTTTATAAACGAATCATACTTGACCTTTCCCACCAATTATTATATACTAATAAGTATAATGTTCAAACATATCCAATCCATAAGTTGTCGCTTTTTTTTTTAATCTAAATACGGAAAAAGAGTGTACTTAAAATATATTGTTTTAATTTGAGCTGTCTCCCCCCCCCACACACACACATACACCAGGTATCATCATCATACAGAAACAAAATATGTATATAACTCGGTATGACAACTGCTTAATCTCGGGTTGAGAAAACGTTAACTGTGATTGTTATTGGAAATTCGATTGTAAACTGAACCTTCTGTTTCTTATGTGAGTCTTGGTGGAAATGTTGCCTCTCTCTCTCTCTCTCTCTCTAGTATAACAGTAGTATATAGCCAGGCACTAAGGCTCCCGTGTTTGTTGTGTTAAAAAATTAAACGGTTGCAGTGACTTGTGACCCTCATAGCCTCTCCTGAACAACAATAAACGTTCTCCTTTTACTGCAACACAACTACAGTTATTGTAGACATTTGAGGATAAATATATACACTATCAATTTCAGTTTCCTTTAGGATGATTTACGTTTAGTTACATATATTAGTAAACTTAAAGTATTTATATAAAGGCAATATATTTGATCTTTTAAAATAGTAAAGCTCAAAGTATATTGACGATAAATTGATCTTCTTTTGTGATAATTCAACTCCAAGTATTTATATAACTAATCCAATCTTCCTATAATTTTATTTTAGCCACACACACACACACACACACACACACATATATATATATATATATATATATATATATATATATATATATATATATATATATATATATATATATATATATATATATATATATATATATATATATAAGTAAACAAAGTGTATATCTACAAACAACTATAAGATGCTCTTAGATAATTCTTTTTTAGTCTCACATTTCAGTAAACTCATAAACAGTAAACTGAGAATCTTTAAACACACTCCCGCTGCACTATTTCTCGGCCACACGTAAACAAAGCAGTCCGTATTATAGAGAATTGGACACTATGTTACATAAAGTGTTTCTCCTTGGTGGTGAGGTGTATCTTCAACACTCTCAGATGGCTTAGATTTTTCTCAGTGATGCCCCTGAAAGGAGGAGAAACTACCGTGAGTTAAGTTCAAGTGTGAGGGACCAGCGCTGTGGTGGTGTGGAAGCTAGGATGGTCAGTGTTATGGGGTGGTGTGGTACCTAGAATGGTCAACGTTATGGTGGTGTGGTAGCTAGGATGGTCAGCATTGTGGTGGTGTGGTGGAGGAGGTAGCTCTCTCTCTCTCTCTCAAAAGCAATATCAAGCGAGTTAACCATAATTCTTCAGTACCTCCAATGTGTCCCAGATTCCCCCGATAACTTATGTAAAGCTCACAGCATAATCTTACAAAGTGATGGTTTTTCTTACCAATATAATTCACGACTAACCAAAAGCAAATTTGGATATCTGGAAAGAGAGAGAAAGAGGGAGAGAGAAAGAGGGAGAGAGAAAGAGAAAGAGAGAAAGGAAGGAGAGAAAAAGAATAAGATTAGGTAAAGCTCAAGGGAATTTGTCTGCAGTTCGATGGTTCTTCTCATATTTCTGGAGAGAGAGAGAGAGAGAGGTGTTTGGTAATAACAGTAAATGACCTATCAACTTTTACGACCCACGACCATAATACGACCCACAACCCACGACCATAACCCACGTCATAAAGGTATAGATTAAGACTGGAGACTAAGAGGACAATGTACAGATGAACTTATTGATATAAGTGAAGAGCTACGCCAAGGTGTGTGTGTGTCATCATCATCATCATCATCATCATCGTTATTATTATTATTATTATTATTATTATTATTATTATTATTATGATTATTATTGTTGTTGTTGTAGTTACTATTATTGTCATTACCATTATCATTATTATTATTATCATTATTGTTATTATAATTATCATTAGTAGCAGTATTATACCATACCCGTTATAATAAATGTTAACTGTATTAGATGTAAAAAAAATAATAATATGAACATTGTTAAACTCTATTTGCAGATTAGTTAATAATAATAAAGTAAACTCATTTTGGTGGTGTCAGCTGCACATTTTCATTATATAAGAGCACCAGTCATATGGTTATGGTTCTTGCATCTTAAATGTCAACATTAAACAACACATTTTTTCCGAAAATATCACTGTGCTGGCGTGCCTTTATGACTAACACCGGGATACTGTTGTAATGAAAGTGTGGCAGGTGTTGTGTAGTGGTGGTGTTGAGTGGTAGTAGTGGTGGTGGTGGTGGCGGTGTGTGGTGGTGGTGGTGTGTGGTGATAGGTGCTGAGTTAGGTATGGTGGTGGTGGTGAGATAGGTGTTGTGTGGTGGGATGATCCTCACTTGTAATCTTCCTCCACCAACAACTCACAACTCTCACTACCTGTTCTCGTGAGTTTTATCTCCGAACTATTGTAGTACTGTCTGCTACGATTTAGCTCAACTATAACTTCAGCCGATCAGAGCGCGACCTACATCCGGCAAATTGAAAATGTGAAACTTTCATGGACAACTTTAAAAACATTTAATTGATCCAGTAAATCGATAAAAAGTTATGTCACAAATATAAATATAAAATATGGCCAGGCGGTCATAAGCTCTCAGGCCGGGATGGTGAGGTACAGTCAGCCACAAGTCCGGTAACCTGCTTCAATATTCTCAGCCCCAAACCGACTCTGGCTAGGAGGAGCCTTGATGGTGTTCACAGATGGCGCTCCTGTGTACACAAGTCTAACATGAAGAAAAAAAAATGACGCCATGGGCAAGTGTAATGCAATAACGGTACGAATAAGAAAACAAAAATGCATACAAATAAATGATATAAATATTTCAACAGTGAACAGCATACAAATATAGGTAAATAACTTGTCATTCATATTACTGCTGTGATGTGACAAGAGCAGCATCACCAGAAGCTCTTTAATGTTCACTACTGAGGCAAACATCGCCATTATATGAAGCTTAATAATAATGCGGGTTTATTCATTAATACTCAAAATACCAAAGGCATTATTATTTTGTGATATATCAATATTAATGGAAGAGGGGCGGGGCTTAAACCGTTAACTAAAAAAAAACAAAAATGACTATATTTATTCTTTAGTACAATTATTTCGCCTCAGTATGTACTTTTATTAACCATATTCATTTCGGTAAATGTTAAGGAGACATTAACCATTAACATTTATGAACTGATTTACACGATTATTTCATCAGATTCATCGGTTTAGTGAATATTAATCATGTTTACGAGCGACCATACGAGGAAACCCAACCCAACCAATCTTAGTGTGTGACGACCACCAATAAGTACTGTTATACTTGTGAAAGATGCGTGACTATTGGATACTAAAGCCACAGAAGTTTCCTAACTCGACCAATCTTAACCCACACGAAGAGCTTTGAAGAAGATGGAACTTGAGGGGTAAAAAACTAACCTAACCAATATTAACCTTTTGTTGGCCACACGATTAGCGCTACACCTTTAACTTTTTTTTTTTTACAAGTTGCTCATAATATCCCACAGTACTTTTGGGTCCAGTTCTAGGTATATCTCGTCATTTTCTAACAACTTTTCTTTGTAACGTTTCCGTCACAAATGATTCGTTTTCGAGGTTAGGTTAGTCTAGGTTTGGCTGTCCTTTACTTGGAGTTGAATTATCACAAAAGAAGATCAATTTATCGTCAATATACTTTGAGCTTTACTATTTTAAAAGATCAAATATATTGCCTTTATATAAATACTTTAAGTTTACTAATATATGTAACTAAACGTAAATCATCCAAAAGGAAACTGAAATTGATAGTGTATATATTTATCCTCAAATGTCTACAATAACTGTAGTTGTGTTGCAGTAAAAGGAGAACGTTTATTGTTGTTCAGGAGAGGCTATGAGGGTCACAAGTCACTGCAACCGTTTAATTTTCTTAACACAACAAACACGGGAGCCTTAGTGCCTGGCTATATACTACTGTTATACTAGAGAGAGAGAGAGAGAGAGGCAACATTTCCACCAAGACTCACATAAGAAACAGAAGGTTCAGTTTACAATCGAATTTCCAATAACAATCACAGTTAACGTTTTCTCAACCCGAGATTAAGCAGTTGTCATACCGAGTTATATACATATTTTGTTTCTGTATGATGATGATACCTGGTGTATGTGTGTGTGTGGGGGAGACAGCTCAAATTAAAACAATATATTTTAAGTACACTCTTTTTCCGTATTTAGATTAAAAAAAAAGCGACAACTTATGGATTGGATATGTTTGAACATTATACTTATTAGTATATAATAATTGGTGGGAAAGGTCAAGTATGATTCGTTTATAAACACCGACGTCAACACTCTAGCCTCAGGGTATCACCAGGTCAGTAGCACTAATTCTCACGGGTGAAAAATATAAAAAACAAAAGCTATAATTATATTCCTTTTCTGCAGGTTGTTGGTCTCTGGGGAAATTAGGAGTGAAAAATGACTTTCATCAATTTATAGAGAACAGATGAAGGAATTCCCCGCCAGGTGAGATAACCTGACCTTCTCTAATTAATGAAACCAACAGCCGCTCTTAATGGATTTATTGTCTGAACCAAAACAATTAAAGTGAAACAAGGATGAAGTCATTAGCCGTGATCAATACCAGGTTTTAGAGGACAAAATCATAACACAGATTCACAAGTAGTTTACACGTAGTGTGTGTGACGAAGTCTGTCATTCTCCCCAAAGTATTGATCATAACAACACCACGGCCACACATCACCACCACCGAGTGACATTGAATGTAGCACCTACAATAATTACTTTGAAATTAATTAAATTTAATTATGCTTATTGGTTCACAATGAAGGGCATATTAACATAGTTCACCATTGTATAAACTAGCGAAGATATATATAAAGGGGATATAGATAAAGTTCTTATAATATCCGAGCAGGATAGGACTCAGAGCAACGGATTCAAGTTAGATAAGTTTAGGTTTAGGAGGGAGATAGGAATGAACTGGTTCACAAATAGGGTGGTGGACGAGTGGAACAAGCTTAGCAACTTTGTAGTAAGTGCGGGAACTCTGGAAAGTTTCAAAAGGAGGCTAGATAGATTCATGGATGATAGAGAGCGGTAGTAACTCTCGACAGGAGCTGCCATGCACAGGCCAACCGGCCTATTACAGACTCCTTATTTTCTTATATATACTGTATATATATGTATATATATAGATATATATATATATATCTTGATAAAATCACACGGGAAATGGAAACAACGGAGCACCTTAGCTTTCGTCTTTATTCAAGACATCTTCAGAGGCAACTGGATTACATGGACAGAGAGAGGCTTAAATATGCAGGGTGACCTTAAAAACATGAGGTCAGGTCATAATGATGTCATCCACTAATCCCCACACCAACACACACGTAGAGGAGCTTAAGAGAAGGGGGTGACGTGACTAGTCAGGTCAGGTCAAAAATAAGGGACCCACTAAATAACTATCATACATCTAGATCAAAGGTTTTCAAAGTATTTTTAACCTTGGGCCACTGACAAATAAATTTATGTAACATATTATCAGTTTTGAACTGACCATCACTAAGGTTTATTGATTTTAATTCCTACAGTCTGTACTCACCCCTGAAGATGTGAATTACACGAAAGCGCTTGGGAACTTCGTGTTTTCTTTTTCCTTGTGGTTATCAGCATATACCTGGATCACGCGCACCTACAGTGATTTATTTGCATATATATATATATATATATATATATATATATATATATATATATATATATATATATATATATATATATATATATATATATATATATATATATATATATATATTATGTCCTGTAGTAGTTTGAAAGTTCCTGATATTAGTAAAACTATTTCATTCAAAAACCTTGTACGAGCAATAGGTAACTGAGACGGCTATGGTGTTGATGAGCGCCGATGAGACTACCTCCCTTGTACTCATTATTATCGGTGGGAAAACTAGGGTAAAGAAATTCATATAGCGTCTAGTCGTCCAGTATTCCAAATGCCTTTCACTTAACTTACGATAATGGCCTCCCTGGGGTCCAAATAGTGACGCGTCCTTACCATGATGGTCAACCAGCTCTCTCTCATCTCCGTGTAGTCTGGGAGAGGATTGCACTACCTCCGGCCACCTGCTACTTACCAGGAATGGGACGCTTGTCACTGTTAATACCAGGGGCAAATCCCGGGACTTGTAATTTGCTACAATTGTTGGGGTTTATGGTCACATTTGCAAATACTGTATTCAGCAGGCAAGGTGCGGACGTTGTTGGGGGGGGCGTGACTCTGTACTGTACTGTACCGTACATGGCCTCCCACAGTGACCTCGACTGGTTACGGTAAGTGGGGAGCAACTCAACGATAGGGAGGCGGCAGTAGAGACCCACAAACACAGTACTGTATAGTCTCCGAGGTGTCAAGGGGATGGTGTTACCGTCTGGCATTATAGATATGATAATCCCGAGGCGCTCTCAGTCCACCTAGCTGTAATTGGGGAAGTGAAGGCGGTTGAGTGCAGTCTAGGCTACACGGCCTCCTTTACTTTCCGAAGACATGCTATGTAGTGTGCCGTATCCACACTGTCCCTAACTGGCAGCCATGTCTATGGGACTCACTATCACTTTTTCACAATTGAGTAACTACTCGAACACCTTCAGACAATCGCTCTTCGTAGGCAAAGGGTGGTCAGGCAGGAGCCCGACAGCTGCCACAGATCGCTGGACTTTAATGTAGCACAAAATGTCCGACACAGCTTACACGAAACAGATGACGATCCAAACATTTTCAGTTCGTAATTCGCTAATCCGTGGCCAACTGAGCTATAGCGTGAAGTGCTCTTAAAACTCCACATACCTGCCGCCTCGCATGCTGTAAAAACATACAATGCTCCGGAAACGCACCAAATATTTTGTAAACGACTCTAAAGTATTTTAACGAGGGTTTTACATCATCAGTAAACAGAAAGGTATTAAACCGCCAGCAAACATTGTATATGCATACTGCATGAAATATGACCTATAATGTTGTTAGCACTGAACAAACTGAAAAAGACTTAAAATAATAATATTTCTTTTTGCAACCGACCTTTTTACACATCACTTTAGCTCGTGTTGTTATACAATACTGTTGTTAGGGTAATGTTTTAATATTTGCAAGACGAATGTGAATTTGTTGCCATCCGGTATAACTTACTGTACACTCCCATACTTAGTGTACATTATGTAAGAGAAAATAAACAGTTATAAACAGTAAGATAAACAATAAAAGTAAAAGTAAATTGTCCTTTTACAGATAAAGTTTACTGCAACACGAGGCAACTTCACTCAGCTGATCGTACGCGGGTGGACGGTGAGGCGAAGGAGTTCTTCTCTGGCTGGTTCACACGGGGATGATGATTACTGCCTTCCTGTGTATCGTCTGCTCTGCCTCCTCCTTATTTCCACTTTCACGGGTATTGTTTTTTCTTTCTGTTTTCGATTTTGTTTTATTATTTGTATTTTTAACTAAATATTTTCCAGATATTTTGGTTATCTAATACTTTCAAATATGTGAAATTTGGATATATGAGATAGCGCTGAGACAAGGGCGTTAAGGCCGATGTAACCCGTATATAGGGTCACAGTTAGCCATGACTAGTTCTCCATAATGCCCACACACCCATAGTACCCACACACTATCCACACACTACCCACACACTCACACAAGGAGATACAGTGAAATAAACTGCTGTACCTAAATATTATGTAACTCAAAATATATTCCCAAAACAGCACGTTTACAGTTGAAAATAATAAAAGCATAAATAATACAAACAAAATCAATTAATATGATTTTTATTATTTTTAAATATCAGAAATGTTGGGTCAACGCTTCTTGTTGTTCTTTGTCTTTTTCCCAGTGAAGATGTAGTCTCCCCATGGCAGGTACTGGTCCTTTTGTACATGGCAGAAAGTGGTAGTTTCCTTCTTCTTCTTGTTGTTTTGAGGTTTAGTGTGCTTTGTGGTCTGCAGTTTGTTAGATCGGGGGCCCTTCTCCTTCACCTGGCAAGGCTTCACCTCAACCTTTGAAACTTTTGTTACAGTGCGTCGGAACACCATTGTGATTTACTGACACTAACAGCTCTCTCACTGAGGTCAAATCAAAATTTGACCATACAGAAAGAATTACGGTTTAATAAGGTTGGAATTTAAAGAAATTGACAACAAAATGAAGCTCTGTTTATCACTATAGTGTTGAGGGCTGGTGTTTGTAGAGATGATGGATGGTGTTATAATATGTAGTGATGATGGATGGTGTTATATGTAGTGATGAAGGATGGCATTATATGTAGTAATGAGGGATGGTGTTATATGTAGTGATGATAGGAGGGTAATATATGTAGTGATGATGGATGGTGTTATATATAGTGATGATGCATGATGATATATGTAGTGATGATGGTTGGTGTTATATGTAGTGATGCTGGATGGTGTTATATGTAGTGATGATGGATGATATTATATGTAGTGATGATAGGATGGTTCTATATGTAGTGATGGATGGTGTTATATGTAGTGATGATGGATGATGTTATATGTAGTGATGATAGGATGGTTTTATATGTAGTGATGATAGATGGTGCTATATGTAGTGATGATGCATGATGTTATATGTAGTGATGATGGTTGGTGTTATATGTAGTGCTGCTGGGTGGTGTTATATGTAGTGATGATGGATAGAGTTATATGTAGTGATGATGGATGATGTTATATGTAGTGATGATGGGTGGTGTTATATGTAGTGATGTTGGATGGTGTTATATGTAGTGATGATGGATGATATTATATGTAGTGATGATAGGTTGGTTTTATATGTAGTGATGATGGATGGTGTTATATGTAGTGATGATGCATGATGTTATATGTAGTGATGATGGGTGGTGTTATATGTAGTGATGCTGGATGGTGTCATATGTAGTGATGATGGATGGAGTTATATGTAGTGATGATGGATGGAGTTATATGTAGTGATGATGGATGATGTTATATGTAGTGATGATGGTTGGTGTTATATGTAGTGATGTTGGATGGTGTTATATGTCGTGATGGATGGTTCTATATGTAGTGATGGTGGATGGTGTTATATGTAGTGATGATGGATCATGTTATATGTAGTGATGATGGATAGTGTTATATGTAGTGATGATGATGGATGGTGTTATAAGTAGTGATGATGGATGTTGTTATATGTATTGATGAAGGATGGTGTTAGTGAAGATTGTGAAGTGAGATGTAGTGAAGATTGTGAAGTGAGGTGTAGTGAAGATTGCGAAGTGAGATGTAGTGAAGATAGTGAAGTGAGATGTGGTGAAGATTGTGAAGTGAGATGTAGTGATGATTGTGAAGTGAGATGTAGTGAAGATTGTGAGGTGAGATGTAAGGAAGATTGTGAAGTGACATGTAGTGAAGATTGTGAAGTGAGATGTAGTGAAGATTGTGAAGTGAGATGTAGTGAAGATTGTGAAGTGAGATGTAGTGAAGATTGTGAAGTGAGATGTGGTGAAGAATTGTGAAGTGAGATGTAGTGAAGATTGTGAGTGATGATGTGAGATGAGTGAGATGTAGTGAAGAAGTGAGATGTAGTGAAGATTTGTGAAGTGAGAGAAGTAAAGAGTGAGATGTAGTGAGAAGTGAGTGGGATGTAGTGAAGATTGTGAAGTGAGATGTAGTGAAGATTGTGAAGTGAGAGTGAAGATTGTGAAGTGAGATGTATGAAGATTGTGAAGTGAGTGAGATGTAGTGAAGATTGTGAAGTGAGATGTAGTGAAGATTGTGAAGTGAGATTGTAGTGAGATAGTGAAGATTGTGAAGTGAGATTGTGATTGTGAAGTGAGATGTAGTGAAGATTGTGAAGTGAGATGTAGTGAAGATTGTGGAAGTGAGATGTAGTGAAGATTGTGAAGTGAGATGTAGTGAAGATTGTGAAGTGAGATGTAGTGAAGATTGTGTGAGTGAGATGTAGTGAAGATTGTGAAGTGAGATGTAGTGAAGATTGTGAAGTGAGATGTAGTGAAGATTGTGATGTAGTGAGATGTAAGAGTGAAGATTGTGAAGTGAGATGTAGTGAAGATTGTGAAGTGAGATTGTGTATGTGAAGATTGTGAAGTGAGATGTAGTGAAGATTGTGAAGTGAGATGTAGTGAAGATTGTGAAGTGAGATGTAGTGAAGATTGTGAAGTGAGATGTCGTGAAGATTGTGAAGTGAGATGTAGTGAAGATTGTGAAGTGAGATGTAGTGAAGATTGTGAAGGGAGATGTAGTGAAGATTGTGAAGTGAGATGTAGTGAAGATTGTGAAGTGAGATGTAGTGAAGATTGTGAAGTGAGATGTGGTGAAGATTATGAAGTGAGATGTAGTGAAGATTGTGAAGTGAGATGTAGTGAAGATTGTGAAGTGAGATGTAGTGAAGATTGTGAAGTAAGAAGTGGTAAAGATTGTGAAGTAAGATGTGGTAAAGATTGTGAAGTGAGATGTAGTGAAGATTGTGAAGTGAGATGTAGTGAAGATTGTGAAGTGAGATGTAGTGAAGATTGTGAAGTGAGATGTAGTGAAGATTGTGAAGTGAGATGTAGTGAAGATTGTGGAGTGAGATGTAGTGAAGATTGTGAAGTGAGATGTAGTGAAGATTGTGAAGTGAGATGTAGTGAAGATTGTGAAGTAGATTATAAAGTAAACTGTAGTAATTGAGGTTTAACGAACGCGGGTTATTCTGTAGTGTATCCGTGTCTTGTTAACGTGGAACCAACATGGCGGTGGTTCTCAATATAGATGCGTTATTTTGCCGGGAATTTCTGTCAAAACGAAATATGAATCAACCATATTTAGCCTAAATTAACCTAGCGGCTTTATTATATATTCTAAGATGTTTGAGTTGGATAGATCAGATCAGGTTAGGTTAAGTCAGGTTGGGTTAGGTTAGGTTAGTTTTGTTAATTTTGCCACTTAGAGGCTAGTTTATTGTGCCCCCCATACTCATCCTGTGAGCGGTAGCGCAAAGAGATTACAAAGTGGTGTTAGATGAGGTAGGTGGTTAAGTTAAGTTTCAATAGGTTAGGTTAGATTACGTCAGGTTGGGTTAAGTTAGGTTAGGTAGGTAATAAGTAGATAGGTTACGGTCGGTAGGTGGGAAAGTTAGGTTTGATTAGGTTAGCTTATGTCAGACGGGGAGGTTAGGTTCGATTATGTCAGGTTAGGTTCGATTATGTCAGGTTAGGTTAGATTACGTCAGGTTAGGTTAGATTATGTCAGGTTAGGTTAGATTATGTCAGGTTAGGTTAGATTATGTCAGGTTAGGTTAGATTATGTCAGGTTAGGTTAGATTATGTCAGGTTAGGTTAGATTATGTCAGGTTAGGTTAGATTACGTCAGGTTAGGTTAGATTATGTCAGGTTAGGTTAGATTATGTCAGGTTAGGTTAGATTATGTCAGGTTAGGTTAGATTATGTCAGGTTAGGTAAGTAGGTGGAGGTGGGTAAAAAAGGTTAGGTTAGGTCGGCAGGTTTTAGTGTAGGAGCTTAAGTAATCCCGTAAAAATTTCATGTTAATTTTTGACACCATACATCGTAATAATCCTTATAAACTATGTTAAGGAACTGTGGTGTAATTTTTTCTGAACGGTTTATTATAAGTTTTATGCCATTAAAGAAGTTTTATCAAAGAGCGGCGTAATGAACCACAGACGTATTACCATTAAGTCCTAAGTAACTTAAAACATGACTAATAACCTATGAACATGTAGTATTATATGATTACAATTTAACATAATATATTATGAATGCTGTTATAATATCTTAAGTGTGTTACAAACATGGCTGCTCATATATGCCATCCTGTCTCTGGCAAAGAAGAGATTGCAGTAAGTAAAATTAATTGCTAAAGACAAATACTGGAAATTAAACATATACTTATTACCATTATCTGAAAAACTTAGAACCACCGTTTTATATTTATTAAAAGTTTGTAGTGTTATACATCATGTATATACAAGTCACAAGTTATTATTTACGACATTGCTTCAGTCCTCGTCATCAGAGTCTCCTGTGTACAACAGATTCCTTCACCTTGTTTAGGCATTTCTCATCATCTGCTTGACAGTTATACATCTCGGTGCATGTCATGCTATTCTTTCTGATTCTTTCTGTATGAACATGACAATGATCCACATTTCCTGACGCCACATCCACATTTAACAAGTTCTGTGATTGCTTCTGGAGCTGGTGGTTGGTCTGATATTACTAGTATGAAACAGTCATTGTCAATCTTCCAGCCATGCTCTAATTGTGAAAGCATTTCACTGTCTGCATCACAAGACCACAGAAGAGCTTGATACCTTCCTCTCAATATATGATACTTTAGAGTTGCTGCAGTCGCTGGTAGTTCTCCAGCTTCTGCCTGCGTTATCTTGAAGAGATGCCATCTAAGTTTTGACAGTTTAGTGAAAGTCATTCGTGGACAGTAGAGCTTAAATACAAATTCCTCTAGACCAATATACATGTCTGCTGGAGGGCATTTGGTCTACTCAGCATCTTGAATGCATCTAGGACTTTTGTGTTAGATTTCATCAAAGTGCTCCAACATGCTTTCTTTCCTTTGCCAACAAATTTTCCAATGCAGTCAGATCCTGTGAAGGCATGGAAACCTGTAAGGCTCTCTGCCCAATGTGTCGTCGCTCACCAGTTCCTGTTATCATACTTGTATTTTCTCCAAGTTGAGGCTGCTTTAATATGCCAAACACATCAGTGTCTGGTGACTTGATATGTACAGTGCTGCCCTTCTGTGATGCATATACTGTATGTCCTGCTTAAGTTCTATAACTTGTGATAGCAATTTGATGGTTGAAGTCTTATTTGCTGCTTTCCACGACAGTAGATTAACCTTGGACAGCTTTTCCCAGATGCTCAATGGACCAACAATACGTTCCTTGACAAAATTTTCATAATTTTGGCTTCCAACTTCATATGCTCATAGATTGTCATATTTGGCATTTTCTGGCATTACAGCTCCAGTTACCAAGTTTATAAGAGCATCATTTTCCTGGGATTACAGTCACCAATAACATTGTGTAGCTTCTGTACATCAGCATATTGACAGCTGACAATAGCTGTAGAGAGCTCATGGTGTTCTGTTCTTTTGTAATCTTTATGAGTTTGATATTTTATGTAATGAACTTAATTTGAAAACCCAAATGGTAGTATATGATCTTTTATCACCTTAGACACTCTGTGCGTCATGCCTCTCAAGTGATTTTTTTCCTCTCTTACTTCTCTGGACAAATACGACCTTTATCCCATCAGAAAAAATATCACCATATATTTTCTTAATCTACAGGTGCCAAGGTTTAAAATGACGGATGGTGTTAAAAATTAACCTGAAATTTTTACGTGACCACATATTGTCTTGTTGGGTTTCTGAGAGAACTTCACGGCTAAATAGCGCCTCTGTATTGATAGCCGGTACATGTCGTAATATCCACCGCTCATAGTTAAATCTTTATGTCCGTTTATTTTGTCCTAATTTAAGTATCAAAGAGTGTTTTCATTTTTAAGTATCTTAAGTATCTTTTTTCCCCACTCCTAAGTATCTAAGTATGATTTATTTTCATTTATAAGTAACTAACCATATTTTTGTTTTCATTATAAAATGTGATTGATATAGACAACAGAAGTAAATATCAGCTGGAGGTCGTAAACGAAGCTGATGTGAAGTATTTTGACTCACTGTTCCCATGAACTAATTGCTTCACTGGTTTATACCGAAGAAATAAAACCGCCAACAAACCATCCGATTCAAATGTGTCTTAGGCGATACAGGGTGTTTATGCGTCACTCTGATACCAAGAATGACTTTGTGTACTGTGGTGAAGCTGAGGGTAGGATAGGGTTGGGTTGGGTTGGGATGGGTTAGGATTACGCATGTGTAGGTATATTCTGTCGCATTTTATAGGTATCTTGCGTCTTTCTCTTTATTCCTTCTTTATCATGAGTATCTGTGCCTATTAATACACCACCTCGCAGGATAGTGGAAGAGGAATGGATAGTAACGAGATAATATTCTTCTAACATATACCTTAGCTTGATTACAGGTAACACCAGGTAGAAGTTACATGACTCTTAAGAGTTTTCCTCGACTTGGCTGATTCAACTGTAAGACTTGTTGTATTTATCCTTATTAAAATCCTCCACCTGTAAGACCATCCACTTGTAAGACCCTCCACCTGTAAGACCATCCACTTGTAAGACCCTCCACCTGTAAGACCCTCCACCTGTAAGACCCTCCACTTGTAAGACTCTCCACTTGTAAAACCCTTTAGGGATTTGAAATACCTTCTCGTCTTGGCTCCACTAGTACTGTACACACCCTCTCTAGCCTTAGTTTACAGTAATGTTGAAGTATATAGTGAAGACTCACAGCTCATGGGTTAGAAAAACAAAAGATGCTTGTTTTATTTATTTATTTATTTATAGTTTATTTTAGAATCCCCGAAAGTTGGAACAAAATGGCTGACGGGACTCACAAGCGGGCGGTGTTTACAGTATGGACCAAGAATAAAAAATAAATGAAAAATAAAATAAATAAATCGTAAATTGGTGCATTGTTTCTCCAGGGGTAATTATAGAAGTACAAATGTTCTCCAGCAGTGGGTAACGATCATAGTCACGTATAGAGCTTCCGACGCAGGTAGATTGATATAGATGCATTACCTGGAGTTAGTGGGTTACAGGGGCCTCTTACACGATAATATTAAAGGTGTTTTTTCCTTCTGTTTGTGGCACTTGAGGTGTTTAGGTTAGGTTTAATTAAAATGGTTTAGTTATAATAGTTATATTACGATAAGTTAAGTTGAATTTAGAACTTTTTATTTGCATATATCGTGTTTTAGAATGATTTGTTAGCTAATAAGTTTAATTTGGATACGTTTAGTTTAATTTAGATCATTTGATTTTACAAGGTCGTATTATAATGACTGGGAACCATATAGAAACCTGTTAGAGAAGTAAATATTTCTACGGCAGTGAATGAGTAAGTCAATAAGTGGTGTATAGAGCTGCTGATGCAACTTAAACGGTATATACTGTACATTATATGTTATCAGAGCTTTCCTGTTGTACGTAACCGCCTCCGTCAAAGTGTCTTAGTGGCTCATGTGAAGATTAGCCTCTAGTTTATTTAACCTCAAGATTAACTACACTGGCACTGCCTGACCTGACCTGACCTGACCTGACCTGACCTGACCTAACTTAATCTAACCTAACTTAATTTCCCAGGTAGCGTTAGGTTAATCATTAGTTGAAATAAGCTGGGAGGGTTAATCTTCAGGTAATCTATCTTAATTAACAATTTTGGTCAGATGAGGCCTTCCTTACCTTACTCGAGAGCAGGAGGACTTGCTAACATCTACAGATCATCGTCAACCAAGGCAGATATTGAATACCTTTTGTTTACCTTCGTGGCTTAAGAACACATCTTAACACCATAAGACTATTCGCCTCAATACAATAATACAGTAATTGATTATTGTATTCTAATAAAATTTACTGTGTATCTTGTGAACCAGATTTATTGTTTAACCTTAGTGAATGAGAAACTGGTTGAGGTGTATTGTGGTAAACATCCTTAAGAGCAGCTCTGTGTGTTCTTACGACCTCAAAGTAACACAAAAGGTAGCCAATATTTACCCTTGGTCAGTCACTTTATGTAGATGTCAATTGTGTCATTTCTCTAGACTTAGTGCCCCCTGGAGGAGAAAGTAAATACAATGTTGATTTATTTTGGTCACAACACACGCTAGTAGATTATTTTTTCCTATTTAACTAAATAATTAACACTATGTAGCTAACTAATTATATGACTCAAAGATGGTAACCAATATGGCGTCGATATTGTTCACATACTCTATGATAAATAGTGTAGGTTATGTATATAAGCTACTGTGCCGAGTAGCAACCCTGTATATAAGCTACTGTGCCGAGTAGCAACCCTGTATATAAGCTACTGTGCCGAGTAGCAACCCTGTATATAAGCTACTGTGCCGAGTAGCAACCCTGTATATAAGCTACTGCGCCGAGTAGCAACCCTGTATATAAGCTACTGTGCCGAGTAGCATTTATATATATCATCACGTGGCAACACTGCACGTTATGTGGCAACATTGCCCCGAGGTAAAAGGGTGGGAATACTGAATTTTCATAAGATTTCAAGTTAAAATTTACCTAGCAAAACATGAAAACTTTTCAAATCTGAAGATATCACATGATTCTGCACATAGAACTACATCATTAATACCATGGGCCGATTTTTCAAACTCAAAAAAAAAAATTCGCCTCCGTATGACACACCCTATTAACAAGGTATTCCAATTCTTACCTCTTCTTACTATTATCAAAATCATAAGTACTCCACTAAATACTGCCTGGTCGAACCCTCTTTCACTACCCTGCCAATAGATAAATTAATTCACCGCCACAACCACCTCACTGTTTTCCAGTAACTTGAAGGCAGTCACTCAGCTCTCCTCTGCTACTTAATAAAAGCCTTATCTGCCTCTAGCAGCTTCCCCTCTCCATCGTTAACGATTTTATACGTTCAGAATCCTCCCCTCTCTATCATACGAATTTCCAAAATGACTTTGTTGTCATATAGACTTATCACTTTTCCTAAAGTTTTCTCCATTAAAATTTTTGTAGTAGTGGTATGATCTGCACACGAGCTTCCCCTGTCCATTTATTTTCAACATTTGTAATTTCCTGAATCCTGGGATTTACCGTCCTCGTTTATACCTTATCTCCTACATTTATCACACCAGTATTTCTCAGAATTTTTTTCCACTCCTTACATCTTTTATGCACATTTATCCCCTTTGCATCTCAACTGCAGAATTTCATGTTATCAGAAATATGTCCTGAAAACACTAGTATATCATTTCACTTCAGCGACACCTCACCTTTTCCTTCTTCTAACTCAAGAAGGTTTAACGCCAATACGGTGATGACCATTTTTCTTTATTTTGCCAGATCGTTCTGAGCAATACATAGTGTGGCAACCATAGAGACGAAACACATTACATAAGCAATAAAAGAGTGATGACATTTACTGTATCAATATCTCTATTATTTCTTTCGTTTATTCACTCTATTCTAACTATAATATTCGTTTTTTCACTATATTTCTCTCATTTATTCACCATTATCTAAGTTTAGTATTCGTTAATCTCTTCACTATTATTTTACCTGTACAGTCCTGTACCTGTACCTGTACATGTCTTAGTGCCCGTCCACGCCCATTTCAACCATTTCTACCTCAGCCATGTCTTAAAAAACAGCAAGAGGTGAAGTTTATATCATTCTTCATTAACTTCTGATTAGAGTGAAAAGTGAAAGTGGATTACATAGTCATGACTGCCCATTGATAATCTGGAAATAGCACACCTTCACTTCCCCAGCAATAAAGGTAGGTACCATTTTACACCAATTTATTATATATTCACTATTTTTTTCTGTTTTTCATTACCATTGTCGATTTTTTTACCATTTATTCATCATTATCTGATTGCGTAAAGTCTGTCTTTCGTTCACCAAGATCTCCGTTTCACCCTGGTTCCTA
>NW_024711805.1:0-19147 GCF_018991925.1 Homarus americanus | reverse complement strand
CCCCCTCCTCTTCCCCCTCCCCCTTCCTCCTCCTCACCCAGGGAGAGATGGACGAGAGATACAAGTCGTGTAATATCCGCTGAGGACGCTGCTAGTGACGTCATCATCTCAGGCCTGGCCTGGCGTGGACTTGGAGCCTATACCTATAGTCTTAGTAGCCCCATTGCTTACATTGCCCCGTAGCCCGTCCTCGACAAGCTATACCTGATTTATGGGTTCATCGTGTAGCCCCCTTCCGTCCCTCCCTCCCCCTCTCTCAGTAGTGGCTGTATAAGAAACGTGTAAAATACTCCAGCTATATAGTAAACGTGTTCGTATGTATAGCCTCAGTTGTGCTACACGATGAAAAACTACTAGACGATGGCAGGTCTGTGGCACCTTGGGGAGTCTAGCCAGTTACACCAAGTCACCTCCGTGAATTTCCGCCTTTATTTAGTTGTGGTCGTATTCTCTAAGACGCTAGTTGTTAACATTTAGGTGAGAATAAGTAAATATTATCAAAACAACATTGAAAAACTCATAAGTGACTTTGTAATATAATTCAGTCGAGATAATAATATAAACACGAACGTGCTGGTCAAGCTCAGAGCTGTCCAGGGGTCATCTGGCCCTCCGGGTCGAGGTTGATCGGTGTTTTTTTTTTCTTTTTTCTTTTAATTGGTTCAATATGTGTTAAAGTCATTACTGTGTTAACAATATAATATAAAAGACAAAGAACATTTAAATATACGTATTTAGTTTCAGGGTTTAATTAGTTATTTATTACTTACATTTATTACTATGATATTTGTTTTCGTCTCATGTGTACAGTTTAAGTCTTTACTGTTGTTTTAAGTAACTTTAGATTTAGTTGTTTTTCTCCCAAACTTATGTTGACATTTACATTGTTTAGAATATATCATATAACGCGTCATGATCATCCTGTGTTTATAAAGATCAGAGTTAAGTAATATTCCTTAAGGTTAAGTCACTTAAACTATTCATGTGGACCTAATATGATGACCTACATGGTCACCTATGGCCAGTGTGTGTGTCCGCTAAGTAGTAGGGTGTGTCAATTTAGGGGGTGAACTGGCTAAATTGAAAATCGAGTAATTTGGTAGCAATTTATTGTAGTCTTTAAGCATGCAAAACAATATTCTGGCATAAATTTTTTTTTATAATAAGTCCTACCTACATCAAATGGATTTTTAAATGTACATATTTGTGAATTTATAACATAACCAGCGTTTGCACACATGTTACTGTTTCAAGTTTCAAATTATTATATTTTATTATCCGTAGTCTATTTGAAAGTAACCAATGCCTTCATACTCTCTTTGCTTTGGTTTCTTGTCATCAGTAGTCTGCTTGCTATTTGTGCTTTGATGTAACCTTCTCGCCTCTCGTGGCTGTAAACATGGCCCGCTGCTTCTGTGACCATTTTCACACATCTCTCCACACTTTGAGTGTGGGAAGGCCACTTCGGCACCTGCATTGGAGTCTCTTTAAGGTTTCTCAATTCTTGGCTAGTTAGACTTGTTGTCAATGGTGGCTCTAAGACTTCCAAACTCAAGTCAACCAATTCTGACAATTTGGTGGCATTGACGTTTATTGGGGAACTTTTCTTGAATGAAACGAACAGTCTCCCAACTGGTCGTCATCTATTAGCGTTCCTCTAATCTTTAGAATGACTTCTACAGCCTCGGTTCGGAGATTGGTACATTGACTGCAAAGCATTGCTTGCAAAACTGCTTCTGATCGAGCATACCAAGCGGACCTTCTTGCCACAGGTAACACGATGTCCCTCACTACCTTCCTCTGTGTTCTTACTAGCTGCAATTGAAACAAAAGGTGATTGGGCCCATCCACCCACATAGGATTAAGTTTCACACTAAACCACTGGGGAAGATAAACTCCAATAATAAATTCAACAATTAACCTCAAATTCTTCAGCACTTTGCCCTTCAATTCGTGTTTGGAAATCCAAATCCTGCAGAAACGAAGAGCTGTAGTTAACCAACGGCTGTGACTGACAGGTCCAATCTCCAAGAGAGCCAATGACTGAGGCACTTCTCCTGATCTTATTGCTTGGGCAATACGATAAGCATAGGATTGATCTGTGCTGAGATCTTTGATGACTCCTTCAGACAACGCCGGAAGGGGAGGGCCAACTTCGACCTTTGGAAAGGTTGTATTTATTTCTAGTTGTGTTGCTTCATCCAGCATGATGCCAAGGGGACCTGACCACTTGTTGTTGCTCTTTGTAGGACCATCAAGTTCCTGGATGAGATGACGAAGAGGTAGCTCGCCTGTATGTAAATCACATACAATCCAAACAAGTCTTCTTCCTAGTTTTTTCTCTAAATGCGTCATTACACCCCACTGCCATCCGGTGTTCACTGCAGTTGAATCTCCACCAACAGCCTGCAGTGAACTGCCAAGTCCTCTCTCCTGAACCCAACATAAAATATGATCAGCAATGACCTCTGCATGTTTCTTCCCTTCTACTTCAGTTTCGGGAGCAAAGTGAAACAAAAACCGACCACCAGGCTCAGAACAGACAGAGTAGTGTTCTTCTTTGATGAGACCTGGAAACTTTCTGTTCACTCCCTCTACTTCTAGCAAAACTTTTGTGTCATCTATTCTTCCATCAAACAAAAGACAGGAGAGCCCTCCCTCGCTTAAATCTTTTTCATGCTGATCAGATATTTCCTTCATTATTTTTCTTGTGCTCTTCTAATTTTATTATGATCTATCACCAAAGATACATCCTCTCGGCTGATGAGGCCTGCATCTATCCAAGCGGCAGTTGCAATTTCTGCAGCCTCACGAAGTCCAGCATGGTGGCGAATACTAGCTAAAGCAATGTTTGAAATATTTCTTGTGTTGTATTTCATTTTCTTTGGTAAAGGTTCAGATGGCTCTTTGGAACTATCATCTGATGTTGCTTCCTGTTCATCAGAAGAACTATCAAAGAAGTGATAAACATCTTGACACAGCTCTTCCTCTCTTTGGATGGCTTCTTCACTCTTCATTTTCTTCTTTTGTTCCCTCTCTCGGATTTGTTCTCTCTTCTTGGCATTAGCAATCTGCTTCTTTGTTTCTGAATAATCTATTGAACCCATTTGCATACTTCCTTGGCCTTCTGCCTTTGTCCTCTGTGCCTTTATAAATTCAAGCTCTAAAACAGGGATCTTCTTTTCACGAGGACAACCACAATCAATGTGGGAATTATTTTCTCTCTTACCTGAGTGAGAACAGTTGGATTCAGAACATAATTGTATGGAGCACTTGCAGGTCAAAATGTCAAACAGAGTATCAAGTGTGTGCAGAAATTCATTTTTCCTGGCCAAGTTTCCTTTACCAAGTGATGTTTCAACTGCTTTGTGCCATAATTTCGTTAGTTTTAGCTCAATAGTTCGACACTGATTAATCACAGGTGGTTTGAATAGTGCATTAGCTTTTGTCCATTGATGCAGAAGAGGGACTATCATGTCATTTATGAGTTCTTTATCTGTATAGTTCCTTCTGTCCTTTGCATTTTTTTCTCGAAGGAGTAACCCTAATCTTAGCATGTCTCTCACTGTTGGAAGTTCTGATACAGGAAGCTCCTTCCCTTTACCAACTAGCAGGCTCAAGTGGGTTGACAACTGACTTCTTGTCTTCAATTTTGACATCTTCACACTATCTGACAAATAGAAAAATATTTCAATGTTTCATAATTCAATTGTTGTTTCAAAAAATATCAATTTGTTTATCAAAAATGCTGTAACAGAAATAACATAATAATTTCTTAGAACATAATGTTTTATACAATGATATAAGTAACTGCGACAATCAATATGCCCTACTTACAATAATTAAAATGTAGAATTCGTCTGGTAGAGTAGGTGCAAGTGCAATGAGAGCAAACCACCGTCTATGATATCTAGAAGGAGAGTGAGCCGGGCGCCTTATCCTCACGCTTGGTACAAGTCAAAACAAGAATTAAACTGTCCCACACGGAGAGCCTGTTCATGTTCATGTTCTGACATGCATATTGTACACAAGCTATAGAACCATAAAATACTCCATAATCCATATGCTTACATGAGATTAGTTAATATCAAGTGAATAATTCTAATCAAGTCTCATTAATTTGTTGAAATACTGATATTTGAAACTTTAAGGTATAATTGATGTAGGTGAGGGTTATTTCAATTCATTTTTGTTTGCTAATCTCAAGTTTAGACATAAAGAGGCACAATATTTTGACTACCAAATTTGATTTTTAACATGTTGACAAAATTGACACACCCTACTAAGTAGGGGTAAAGGAATACTTTTTATTGTTATAATAATGTAAATTAATTTACACATAATAATATTATCACTGTTTCATATAAGACGTCATTTACACTCATAAGATATTCCAATATACCTAAAGCAGATTACGTTACGTTACGTTACGTTACGTAATGTTTTGTATGAAGCTTTTCATTTGTATGTATTACTGTAAGGAAAAAATGACAGTAAGTGTTAAATTTAATACAAATGTAAACTAAAGTGTAAAAAAATCAGAAGGAAAAATGACAATAAAAATTGGATTGTCGGCCATTAACTTGGTAACACCTTTTGTATTAACCGATACGTGATGCCTTAATGAGCCTTAAGACACTGGTGCCGTTCTTACTGTAAGGCTGCTATAATTCTCTGACGCTGTTGTACACAACCGACTTAGTTGTTCCCACGGGTGTAGAGATGAACCAATGGCCTCCAGGCTGCTGGCACGAAGAACAACATTGATGGCCATTAAAAATTTAGATTGCTTAGGCCGAAATACTTTTAGTTACGAAACACTGCTAGCATGTATTGGCAAGGGCAGCCCGGAACCGTCAGGAACTCCGCCGATTGGATCCCATAGGCCACCCTTCTTCGCCAATCTCCTTAGGTGCTGAGGCAACTGAGGGTCTTCAGGACTCCGCCGAGAGGGCCAGAACAGCCGTCCTCACGCCCCCAAGGAGTGATGCTTGCGAAGGTCCCGCTGGACCCCCGAGTAAAGTTGAGACTTTTCCTCTATTTCTCTTTAAGACAGAGAGGCAACACTGGCTAGTGACGCTAAGAGTATCTTCTGTCATATATTGATATATTATTACTTATTTTATAGTGTCGTCCACAACACACTTAGACTTTGGTGTTTGTTTCTGAGAGTTAAGGAGATACAGTGAGTCAACCTGAGACGTTAGTCAGCTGATGCACAAGTTTTGAATTACGACCACAAGTACTCATATTTCATTATTTCTATTATCCTCGCTGGGTGGGAGATACAAACTAATGTTATAGTTATAATTATAGGCACCAGTAACTCATGTAATGTTATCGGTATACACTGTATACCGATAACAACTATACAGTCCCCAGTAACTTATTGACATATTCTTAACAGTTTTGTTTTTTTACGAGATTAGTCAGGTCACAGGTCAATGACCCACATCAGGGCCTGGGGGGCGAAAATATTATAATAATAATAATAATAATAATAATAATAATAATAATAATAATAATAATAATAGAGAGAAACATTATATGTATGTTGCGTTGTCAAAGTAAAAGAAACAATTGTGACCTGCATTTGTGTAAAAATGAGGCAGAAAGTCAATAAGAAATGTGACGTAGATGTTTCATATTTATATACAGTAGCGTAATGAAGTGATGATCTTCACGGCCAGGAGGAGTTGTGCTAAAAGCCCGACGGTGTGCTCAGTGTCTTCCAGGAGCAGTATGATAGTGTGTAAGTTGGTGGATGATAAAGTGGCAACACACTGTAGGAGCCTCCTGAGGGATCCTCCACGTAATAAATGGTGAGTTATTGACGTGGGTCTTGTGTGTGTGTGTGTGTGTGTGTGTGTGTGTGTGTGTGTGTGTGTGTGTGTGTGTGACCTGTGGTGAAATGGTCAGCATCCTGCCCGAGTTCGATCCTCGGGCAGGGTGAAACTATGGGCAAGTTTCTTTATGCCATTTGCCTCTGTCTACCCAGCAGTAATTGGTACCCTGGATGTTAATCGATTTGCGGATCGTGTTCCGGGGTAGTGGTTAGCCAGTGCAGTTGGCGAGCTGTCCAGTCTTCTCGGACTATTCCTTGACACTGGGTCATGCAGCTCGTTAACTTAGGGTGAGGTAGTTGTGTTGGCGACAGCTTCTACACTTTAACAAATTCACGCCTAGGAGGCCCTTGGGCCGGCCATCCTCGATTTCGAGGGGCTTCCATTATTATGTGTGTGTGTGTGTGCTATATAATCCACTATGGATGTGGTAATCATTATTTTACTTGGACTGATGGATGACACGTAGGAGTGGATGTCGTCGCTCTATATGCGCCGGATGAATGTTGGAGGAGGTGACGACGGGTAGCATGAATAAGCTGGTTTACATTCTACCTTACCTATCATGCCTATGGCGACTGTATCCTGCCTACTGCTCGTATCACGGTGATAGCATGCCAGGTTCGTATAATCTAGCATGGGATGACGTACAAATAAAGAGATGAACATTTAATATACGATATAATGGACGTTACTAGTGAGCTTTGGGTATTACAAGTGGCTGGTACAGGTCGATGGTGATAGTATAGTCAGTAACCATAATTTCTGGCCCATCCACAGGTCGAGCGTAGTGTGGGTAGAGGTCCTTGTGGACAGCGGCTCACTCAGTAGCAACTCACACACCAACACAGCATAAGACCCTTGAATACTTATCACCAGTCGTTCAGGTCATACCTCCTTTTACTCTGAATATAAGGTAACTTTTACTACTCCCACTAACGTGAAATAAATACATTATAATTTATGTCTACTGGAGCAGTATCATGTCCACTACCCACCAGTAAAAGGACACAGCATCAATTTGGGAATATGTCTGAGGCCAACGCTGGAGTATCTGGTGATGTCCCGCACTACATGATCTTGTCAGGGCCACAGTACAGCAGCAGGCCAAGTCTCATGCTATATGTTAACAGATACAGTCCTCTGATACACTGAACACACCGTCGGGCTGTCAGTACCACTCCTCCTGGCCGTGAAGATTATCACCTCATTAGCTGCCTGTTTATAAATATTAAACTATGAAACATCTACACCACACCTCTAACCAGTGGCAATTAATGTTAATATTACTTATACCATAATGTGAAGCATCCGGCAATAAGTTACTAGGGACTACAAGCCTTATAACATTACATGAATTACTGGGGACTATATGCCTATATACTTTATATAAGTTACTTAGGACGATATAACTATAACATTAGTTTATATCTCCCACCCAGCGAGGATAATAGAAATAATGAAATATGAGTACTTGTGATCGTAATTCAAAACTTGTGCACCAGCTGACTAACGTCTCAGGTTGACTCACTGTATCTCCTTAACTCACAGAAACAAACACCAAAGTCTAAGTGTGTTGTGGACGACACTATAAAATAAGTAATAATATATCAATATATGACAGAAGATACTCTTAGCGTCACTAGCCAGTGTTGCCTCTCTGTCTTAAAGAGAAATAGAGGAAAAGTCTCAACCTTACTCGGGGGTCCAGCGGGACCTTCGCTAGCATCACTCCTTGGGGGCGTGAGGACGGCTGTTCTGGCCCTCTCGGCGGAGTCCTGAAGACCCTCAGTTGCCTCAGCACCTAAGGAGATTGGCGAAGAAGGGTGGCCTATGGGATCCAATCGGCGGAGTTCCTGACGGTTCCGGGCTGCCCTTGCCAATACATGCTAGCAGTGTTTCGTAACTAAAAGTATTTCGGCCTAAACAATCTAAATTTTTAATGGCCATTTATGTTGTTCCTCGTGCCAGCAGCCGGGCCCAGGATCACTTGTTACCATCTATACCACTTACAGATTGATCATAATTTCATAATTCAAAGAAAATTAACTACTGCTACGCTTCAGGATTCACTTCCCTTAATAATGACGTTGCATTAAGACACATAAAAATAACTACTTTGTATTATAATAATATGCCACCTTTTATTGTCTGTTGTCACTCTTAGTTGTTAATGGCACCTGATACCTTAATAGTACAGCAGTCTGATATGATGAATTACCTGTAGGGGTCATAAATATGCCCGGCTCTACAGTGTATAGCATCATGACTTGTTTTATTAGTACATGGGATATTTTTCAATGTATGTGGATAAAATTAGGAACTTGTATTATATGAACTAATGAACAAATTCTCATCTTTCAGTTTTTGTAATATAAACAATGAGATTCCTTAGACTAGGTACAAGTAAAAAATAAAATATTTTCCTCTCCTTTGGTACGATTGTATATATCAATTGAATATTAAAACGCTTTATGTTATGACTCATAACATATCGTTGCTCATAAGTTATGAGCAACGATAGCCTACTGTTTCACGGACAATAATTTGACTTAAGATACAATAATTTAAAATAAGGGATTTTCAACAGTCTATTGATTACTGAACCGTGTATATCAAGTTATCTCAAGAACCTAGAGTATGGCGCCTCCCTCACTACTCTCTGAGACAGCTTCAGTAAGTAAGGCTGAAGTTCAGATGCGAACTTTCAAGAGTTCTGTGTAGTATTGTACATTAAGCTGTGGTTTGCACACACTCTCCTGTCAGGAGCCTTAAGTATCATACACGTACTGTACACACATTAATTTTGTTTTGCTAACTATCAGTATGTAATTTCAACCTAACCTAATTATCAATGAGTTACTTAACCTAACCTAATATAACCTAAACTACTTATGCCAACCCAACATAACCTAAGAAATCGACCCAACAAAACTATCATGAAATAATTCAACCTAACCTAACCTAACCCAAGCTCATATTTGTCTCCGGCTGAAGTATACCTGACCACCTTTATGTCGTCCCATTAGGAAGCTGACGAGTCTGTGTTATATTTGTTCCTCATTACAAAACGAAATAAATCTTTAAATAATGGTACAGCGGACGACACACACCTATTGCTATGTTTGGTGACGCGTTGGTTAATGGTGACATGTTGGTTAATGTTGACTCGTAGGTTAATGGTGACGTTTAGGTTAATGGTGACGTGTAGCATAAGAGTAAAGTGCTGGTTAATGGTGATGTGTTGGTTAATGGTGACGTGTTGGTTTATGTTGACCTGTCAGTTAATGGTGAGGTGTTAGTTAATGGTAACGCCTTGGTTAATGGGGACGAGTTGATGGTTAATGGTGACGTGCTGGCTAATGATGAGGTGTTGGTAAATGATCTCCCCACTTCATTTTGCTATGGGTCAAGACTCGTGTTCCTGCCTCACTTCCAACCTACACCGCCTCACTCACCCCCCTGGCAGGTAACACACACTGGTACCACACCCCTCTAGCAGGCAACACACTCTGGTCCCACAACCCTCTGGTAGGTAAAAAAAAAATAACACTTAGTTAATATTTGTTAATGTTAGGTTAAGTTAGTTTAAGTTTTCCATTTCACAATTCATTAATACCTAATATGATGACGTACATGATCTCCGATGGCCAGTCAGAAGCTTAAAATAATACATAGAAGTTATCGATATTAGGCAATTATCCCTGTTTAGTTTAAGCTTTTACAAATCATTAATCGTTTTTGTCAAATAGAGATAACTTTTTGGTTTTATTATTACAACTTTATATTAATTCGTATATTGTAAGATTTTGTATATTTCTTTTCAGCCCTTGCTTACTGCCATATGATGTTTAATTTATACTTTAAATAGGTTAGGTTAGGTTTGGTCAGGTCAGGTTACATTTTGTATGAAGATATTCATTTATTTGTACATCCTCCTACACTCATTTTCGTCTCCTAACTTCGTCTAACAGTAACGTATAAAAGTTTCTGACCTGAAATGTATCGCCAAACTCCTTTAAGTTTGTCCCCGTGAAAGTTTCTAGCGACGAGGAATAAGTTTCAGAATATATCACTTGTGGGGGTCTGGTGTAACATTAATCGGGCACTTTTTTTCTACGAGAGGCGTATAAATACTTCTGATCAAGGAAGTTATTATCAAATTTCACAGGCTTAGCGAAGTAGAAGTTTATGTACTGAAGAACTTTTGAACTTGTCAGGACGCAAGAGAGGGAGGTATGTGTGTGTGTGAGTGTGACTGTAATTTTCCTGTATGTATTTACGCATGTGCACTCATGTATATTTGAACACATGAGATTATGTAGTGTTACTCTATATACTCGGGCAATAACATCATCCAGTAAGAGCCTTCACTAAGACTCACTGTATGATAGACTTTGATCCACACACTGTATCAGCAAATGTATTTATATGTTGATCCTGGACGGCTACGAGCCACCAGCGACCCTAAATCATATGGCCATTAAAGGTGTAATTTGTACACAGTAAACAGTCTAGTAAAGTTATTTGAATGGACACCAAGTTTACCGTAATCATTTGTTTGAAACCCATTGAGTAGATCAGTGCACTTACATGCCTCTAGATGGAGTGTGTGTGTTATATGTGTTTAACCCCATGTACCAGTGTTGAGTTTAATGGATCACTGTTCCTGGAATGTATTTTGTTTTTACTGTAAAGCTGAAGTTTGTTTCCATACGATCAGATATTTTATTTCCTTATTCTTGATCATTCCTTTGCCAAATAAGTACATTGCGTCATCTACATAAATTGTGAAAGCTTCTGTAAACACGTTATTTTTCTATATATTTGCCTGGGATAGTATTAGCGCCAAGTTATTATTAATTTGTGTTGATCAGTACACTTTTAATATAAAAAATCCGCTGGTGCATTTATTATTTTCTTATGGCAAGGGTAAGGTACATATTTGTAACTTTGTGTATTATGTAGTTAACTATGTTTGAGACATTAGTGCTTTACACCATGAAGTAGGTACAGCACATCATAAAACTTAAGCTTTCAGAAATTAAAAAACAAAAATAAGACCTCCTTCCCTGCTGCCTTACACATACTGTGTCTCTAACTCTCCTGTCCGTTGTGATTTTCCACCCTGTCCGACCCTCCCCTGTGTCAGCTGACGTGTTCAAACAAAAGAACGTCGGTTTCCGCAGTTACAGACATCAAAATCTAACCATCTATTATTCTTCATCACTTCAAACCTCATAGTTTTCAATTCAATTAGTTTCAATGATAAATTATAATTAAACCCTTTCTGCCAAGGAGTATAATTAAAATAAAAATATCGCATAAGTTTCCAAACGAACACTGGCGCACAACCCTGGCGCCCACAACTTATAGCATCCACATCGATACCTTTTCCCGGGCTACCTTCCTCTTCTCCCTAGCTTATATCCTCACCAGGCAGGAGTCCTCCTCTCCCTACTACACCATAACTTCATAACCCAGGTATGTAATGTATCCTTTCTGGCACCAGAATAGGAAGCCCATGTTATTCTCCGTTAACCTCACAACTTGCCCAAACTCTAGCAGTTAGTCTCTGCGGTTATTCGGGCGACCAGACCACACACACGCCGCCGGCCGCCCAGCACCTGCAGGGAGAGCTATAAGGCAGTGAAACTCACTCTCAGGACTGTACAACATCCCCGGGGAGAGAGGCAGAGTTTTAACCCTCACCCAGAACAGCGTACGTTTCTCCACGAATCAGATTTAGTTAGACAGCAGTAATGTGTAACACCTGGAGTTATTGTTATTATCAATTAGTTTAGAGTGTAATAACAGTAATTACAATTAACATGTATGCTTTAGAGAAACATTCTGTGTAGGACAGTGAGTGAGAGTTAGAATAAAGAACTATATTGTATTATAATGATGGTGCTATATTGACGTTACCATTTGTTGAGCCTTAGGACAAAAAAAAAAGATTTATTCTTACTAATCTTACGTAATTCAGTACAATGATTAGTAAATTAATAGTTGCCATTGAAATCACTGTACCGACATGTTTGATTGATTGATTGAAATAGACATGTCGTAATGGTCGCACAGTTAATTATTGGTGTTTGGTAATTCTTAGGAACTTATGAGTATATGTCATAATAATTTTCAATGGGATCAAAATAAGGTTTCACAAATATTTTAATATTCAGGCGGTAGATATCTTTTAAGAGGTCTGGGTTTGAGAGGAGTGCATGGTGGTGGTCTCAGTGGGTCTGGGTATCACAAGTTGTACGTCTGTTTGGTCCGGAATTTTAATTTATAATCATGGTAATGTAAATCCGTTGGTAGTTAGTACGTACAGTATATACCCATACTAGTTGGTAAATATTTCCGCTATTTTTTTTTTTAATAACACTAAGCCTCCAGCCATCCATTAACTTGAAAATAGTCATAGTTGTATAAACACGACCAAAAGAATATCCTATTTGAAGTTTAGCCACTCAAGTGCTACCTGGGCGGGCAAGTCCTTAGATGATTCATAAATGTTAAAATTGCGAAGGATCTTGATCTCGACTTTTAAAAATCTCGATCTCGGGAATAAAATAGATTTCTTGCTCAAGTAAAGTATGAGGAGTCACCCAAGACCTTAGCCTAATTCTCTGGTGACACATAAGTAAACACACTAGAGCTATAGCCACAGTCAGGTAATAAAAATACTCTTTTTTGGGGTTACATATAATAGAAAATTGATAACGATTAGGTAAAAAAAAGTTACTCTCATATTTTAAGTAAATTTACTTTTTCTACCAACTGTCACCTTGTCAGTCTAAGATATCTGTTTTCAAATAGGGATTCAATTTTTGTTTTGTAAAGAAAAAATACTTATACGTTATTTAGTATTTCCTGATGAGCCCTTTAGTTTTAGGCTACATTAAAACATATATAGAAAACAATTTGAGGATTATATTTGATATATTCTAATAAAACTTTATCTTTGTATATTAATCTTGGTAACACGTACAGATGTTTCATGGTAGTGATAATTTTAGTCTAAGTAAAATATCACGTGAAACAGCATCTATTAAGCGATTACTCCACAACACAGATTTATCTCTAAACGGTCATTATTCCTTTATCAAACTGGTGTTTTATTATGGGTACGGGTTTACTCTACCCACTAGTTAACGAGGGCATAATAAGGTTAAAAACCTATAGAAGCTCGCATGATGCTCAGTACATTTCCCGTGTTGTTGTAGCTAATGGTAATAGTTTATCAAGATAAAGTCACTTAAGTCCGATGACCTGAATTAATCCAAATTTAAGTGTATTTCAAATGGAAAATAATATCAGGCATCCTTAACCATGGAAATTAGAAGCTGTTTTGATTAGTAGTCCAGACCAGGTGTGTCCGTCACTGATGGCCTTATAGGTGATGGGAGGTTCGCCCACATACACATCAGTCAAAATGAAACTCACTGCGTGTACCGGATAGTTCCTCTCCATAATGATTTTTTTTAAGTATGTGTTAGTAATCGCGAAGTTAGTCTCATCATGTATACTTCCCATCTGTATTATTTTAAACTGGTTTATAGCCTGTGTCGGTGTCTACACTATCACTCTACTTCTCTACCAGAGCTTCTCAACTGGGGAACCACAAAGTATTTTCTAGAGGGTCGACGGATTGAAAACATAGATGGTCTTGGAGATGCCACGCGTTATAAAACAATTACTAAATACTTCTTCTTAATAAAGTTGATACAATTCTGAGAGAGTATTTCACTTCCTCATTTACCGACTTATTAAATTACTGTATGGTTATAATGGAATCATTTTATTGATAAAGTATATATATTCTTCATTGCTCTGCTTATTGTATTAGTATAAGAATAAATAAGTGACAAAGATATACAAGAGGAGTGAATTATTCATTATAAAATAGCTTTTATACATTAACCAATACTGTATATTAAGAGAAGTGAAGCTGTAATATATAAGCACCTTACAAACTTTATATAACAGAGACACCGTGACCTTACGGGGGGACTGACCATCAGGTTCTGCTGGTTCTGGGTACAAGTCTGAACAAATTTTCCGATGTCTCTTTGTTTAAGTTAAATTTCCCCCCCAAAATAATACTTTAACAAATCTCTTTTAACTTACAGAATCCAACATTTCAGGTTTAATTATAAATCAGATCATAATATCAGTGTTTACATATACACAAGAGTTGAGGCGTTTTCTTGTGTTGATGACAGCAGCACAATCTCGGGTGCCAGTGACGTCGGCCTATGGTAAATTCGGCCAAGTAACCTCGGCCAGCATCCAGTGGTAACCTCGGCCCACATCCAGTGATAACCTTGGGTCACATCTAGTGGTAACCTCGGCCCACATTCAGTGGTGACCTCAGCCCATTTTAGTGATTTCGTCCCATCATAATATTGGCCGAGATCACCATCAATAATTTTCTTTGGTAATAGTTAAGCCATATGAAAAGTACCCAATGGTTAGGTTAGGTTAGGTTAGGTTAGGTTAGGTTAGGTTAGGTTAGGTAAAAAGTTTAAAAGTAGTGAAATTAAAGATAAAGATCAAGTACACACGCACACTAATTGATCACCATGGAGTGGTATAAGGAGCTCTGGTGCACCTGAAAGGGGTGACATAACGAGGCTATTGTAAGGCTGGCAGATAAGGTCAAATATTATACCTTTCTATTTACATGTATAAGAAACTATGATGAAAATATTTGCCTAGATAACGGTGGACATCCCTCAAGTGCCAAAAAACAAATATTACAATTCTTAGAGAGTGACATCCCGGTCACCCATGAAACTCTTACATCACGAATATACATAAATTTATTGAAACATACTCGTTGGTTTTTGAGATAATTTGATGAAATTTATCAATACATAGAGAACTTTATACATACGGTACGGATACGTGAATAAAAACATGCATGTAAAGGTAATCATATACATACCTGCCTACTGAGATACTGTACTGATCCTAGGAGCTTTTATACTCGACATTTCAGATTTTTCTTGTTGTTATATAAAGACCAACGGCGTGTGTATTCGGGAAGTATTGTAACAGGTAAAAAATATATATTTAAAAAAAAAAGGGGGGGAAAGGTAGTGAAACTTGGCGTGTGGTAACCGCAGAGTTTTACCCCACCAAACCCCCCCCCGGTAATTGATGATACACAACTGCTGGTCTAATGTGTTGTTGCTTTTTACAATCTTTACCCTTGGGTGATGTTCCTTAACTCGCATAATGGTATGTGTTATATACTTTATTATTGCAGCTCTGAGTTTTGATATTTGAGAATAAAAAGTAGTAATTCACCTCATATTAATCAGCTCAATGAGGTATTACAGGAATTACAGGAAGTGGATAATGTTGTTAACAAAGGGGTCGTCAACTTGTGCTAGGGCGGAGGACGTCTCTTGATTATGTTGTCGAGGCTGTTAGGTAAAACTAGACTTTGGAGCAAGGTGTTGTGGGAGTATATTTTAGAATCAGCTCTTCTCTATCAGCTTAACATAATTATTACAACACCTGAATATCACTGGGCGAGTTTGTAGTCGAATCGTCTACTGCTTCAGTATTAGTGATATAATTTTTCAATTAATTTACATATCTTTTGTATAAATAGATTTATATTTTAATAATATACAAAATGATACTAATACGAAAAATTTTCTTTTTTTTTTTTGCTCTCGGAACAGAATTTAATGTGTAGGCAAATATTACTCGTGTAAATCGCCACGTGTCAAAGACCCATCAAGATGCTACACACATGATGGATCAGTTAATACTTGAGAGAGTAAGAAGAGGCGACACATAACACAACAAAGAGGCAAAATCTTTCTGAGAGAACTATTAGGAACAAAATTAAGCTGTAATAAAGTTTTTTCAGCCTTTTTTCATCTTACTGCTTGTGTGAGTCAGCTCTGAAAATGTCTAAAGAATCTTCTAGATAATTAAATTATAAGTTGAAATGGAAAGCAACAAGGAAATATTGTTAAGCAGAAGAGACAAAAATATATCCACTATGAAATTTAAGCCAAATTACAAAATACATTTTACAGTCCAACAAAAAATTTAAAGAACTCTTTTGACGTCATGTAAATTGTTTTATGAATATCCAAAATTTTATGTCGTATGTAATTTACATTTTATTTGTGGGTTGGCTATCGTGTTGCTATCAACTGATAATAGAATTTAGAGCACGTCATCATTTATTTGATCAGTATATAGTTGATTCACTTATTATTATTTTTCCTGAATATACATATATAATCAATCTTTTGTTTCGTTTTCTGTAAATTTAAATACCAACAAATCTTTCTCATCCCAGGTTGATATTCTCAACACCACATCTAGTGAGGACACACTCGCCGCCACTCACTGATTTAGTACCTCGTTTGGGTGCAAGTTTACCGATGTGTTTTTATTGAGAATGTTACTCATGAAGATATGAGTTTATTTTCCTTATAAGATAACTCTTCTTTGTCAATGTTTTATATTTAGATAAATTAGGTTATCGACTATGTAGAAGCAATTCGGGACTAATATGAGAGACGCTCCTGCAATATCGGTTACAATGATATACGGCGACCATTACAATACAGGACGGTGGCAGTGAGTGAGACGAATTTGCTGGACGGAATAAGAGGGTGAAAGATAGTGTAGTGTACAGTACATGGGAGGAGAGAGGTAGAAATACTGAAAGAGAGAGATGCTGTTATTAGGTATAGACAAGAGAAGAGGGATAGAACAACCTTCAATGTTTTGGTCAAATAGGGAGACATGTGATAATATATGAATCAATTTGCTTACGATCATTATGGAATAGGTTAAAGATAGACTAAATCGAGACCAGAATAACTGTTGGGTAAGTTTGAACGAAGAATATGAAACAAAACACAAAAACAAGCTCTTTGATTAATCGAGCTGAAATGTGTTGTTCAGCGAGAGAGGTAATACTTTGTCGGTGCTGGTGATCTGAATACAAGGGTGTGGGTGGAGGAAATGGTAGTGGTGGTGTGGGCAGTTGAGGTATAAAGAACGGAAATGTATTTGAGGTTTCCTCTTTGTATATAATGTATTATAGTACTACATACAGGGAGAAGGGCTCTGAAACTGTCGTGGTTGAGCAAGTTTGTTCTGGAAGTAGAGCAAATAACATAAAACTGATAGAAGGATTATTCAATAGTTGTTTACATCACTACTCTGCTGCAAGTTACAGTTAGTATATGATAGAGATTCAGGAGGTGAAGTCCGTTCGAGAGGTCCAGGTTGGAAAAGTTGGATAGCGATTATATTCGGTTTACTTCCAGGATATGTACTGTCAATATCATTTGTGTACTATAAACACCTTTTAACAAATAGAAAGTGTAGGGAGAGATTACACAGGCATCGTTTTCAAGGCGACCCATCACCAAAGAGTGAAGATACATTTGCAACAAGATGTTTTAAACTCCAGGAAGTTGTGACATAGGAAAAACATTGTGAAATGGAGAGTTCCAAGAAGTGCTGTTCCGGGATATGAATATCGGATATTGAGAGATACGGTAAATGCCAATAGATGGTGCAAGATGCTGGCACTATCGACGGTACTTCGTCAACACAGCGACTTTGGAAATATATACTGTATAGACTAGAGAGAATAGGGAGATGTCACTGTAGTACCGGAAGTGTTAGGGTAAGGTTATAATTGTGGATTAATTTGATTGCTCTCCTCTGCTCTGCACCAAGCAGTGGTGACAAAGTGCCACGACACCACATCCTGCCCACATATGACAGCAGTAATTAATCTCGGTGAGCATCTGTTTCACGTAAACGCTTGCCAACTGTTTACCGGTTGAATAAGACATAAAATTGGGCCTGATGGATATGCCAAAATCAATGTTGAAATGTACTTTAGTTTAGTTGCGTTGATGGAAACAACGGTGGATTGATCCCACTAGTGACTAAACTATCCAAGCGAGATCCTCCGGAAGAGATGATGTCTGTTGTCTACCACTGAAAACTTTATTTTGAGTGACTGAGGCAGTTAGAAGGGCTGAATCATCTGTATAAGAATGAACTGTTGTTTGTTGTCGGGGGAAAGTGGGCCATATGCAGAGAAAAAATATTAAAGTTACTGGAGCTGTGTCTAGTAAAAGCTGAGGATCTGTATGACATTACACCAAACGGGGCGGACATAGTGGAAGGATTAATACAGCGTCTGATGTTGAGGTGTGAAACATGAGGTTACAATAATAGAATGACAAGACACAAACTAACTTGGAAATAATTATCTTGAGGTTCGGGTGAGGAAGATCAAGAGAAGACAGAGTGAGGACTGTAATATTAAAAGATCATTTGGTAGAGAGATAAATGTCTGAATAAGTAAAGCAGAGATTGTGTTGATGTTTGAAATTATGGAGATAATGGAATAGGCAGTAGATATACAGTGTAGTAGGCAGCTGTCAAACAGGGAGGTACTACCGCCTGGGAAGATATTGGAAGCATAATATGTTGTCTAATGGTAGACCCTGCTGCCATATGGCATCACGAATATTGTGACCAAGTCCCAAGTTGCTGATCTGACTTTTTGCCTCATTTACACACAATTGCAGGGTCTCAATTGTTTCTCTTACTTGATAACACAACATACATATACTGTAGTGTAGCGTTTCCCACTATTGATTTTTTCTTTGTATTTCTTTATTATTATTATTATTATTAGGGTTGTTATTATTATTATTATCATTATTATTTTATTTTACTTTTGATTAAAATTTTCATTTACTATGAATTACTGTATTATTATTATTATTATTATTATTATTATTATTATTATTATTATTATTATTATTATTATTATTATTATTATTATTATTGTTGTTGTTGTTGTTGTTGTTGTATTTTCGCCCCCAGGTCCCGATGTGGGTCAGTGACCTGTGCCCGGGTGGGCTGATCCCCGTACAAAAAACAAAAAACAAAAAACAAACAAAAAAACCCTCCGTGTATGATTTGAGAGACGAAGAAATCTGGGGTTGTTTTTATGATCCATTTTGATAGTCAGCGACAAACGACTTACTGTATTTGTGGTCCATAAAGCGAATAAAGACAGTTTATGTTGTTTAAGAGCATTTTCGTTTACAATAATATTTCATCATAACACAGTACTGAACATTGTAACTGTAAATACTTGTCTTTATGAATAACATTGCACATCTTATCTGGGGTCATTACGTAACTGACAGTATGTCTGTTTTTCAGTGTCGAATGGTCGGTCAGTCGACATATACTTCACACCTTGTCAGGACCCATCACTT
>NW_024711804.1:0-9179 GCF_018991925.1 Homarus americanus | reverse complement strand
TGGTATCAGAGTGACGCATAAACACCCTGTATCGCCTAAGACACATTTGAATCGGATGGTTCGTTGACGGTTTTATTTCTTCGGTATAAACCAGTGAAGCAATTAGTTCGTGGGAACAGCGAGTCAAAATACTTCACATCAGCTTCGTTTACGACCTCCAGCTGATATTTACTTCTGTTGTCTATATCAATCACATTTTATAATGAAACAAAAATATGGTTAGTTACTTATAAATGAAAATAAATCATACTTAGATACTTAGGAGTGGGGAAAAAAGATACTTAAGATACTTAAAGATGAAAACACTCTTTGATACTTAAATTAGGACAAAATTAACTAGACATAAAGATTTAACTATGAGCGGTGGATATTACGACATGTACCGGCTATCAATACAGAGGCGCTATTTAGCCGTGAAGTTCTCTCAGAAACCCAACAAGACAATATGTGGTCACGTAAAAATTTCAGGTTAATTTTTAACACCATCCGTCATTTTAAACCTTGGCACCTGTAGATTAAGAAAATATATGGTGATATTTTTTCTGATGGGATAAAGGTCGTATTTGTCCAGAGAAGTAAGAGAGGAAAAAAATCACTTGAGAGGCATGACGCACAGAGTGTCTAAAGTGATAAAAGATCATATACTACCATTTGGGTTTTCAAATTAAGTTCATTACATAAAATATCAAACTCATAAAGATTACAAAAGAACAGAACACCATGAGCTCTCTACAGCTATTGTCAGCTGTCAATATGCTGATGTACAGAAGCTACACAATGTTATTGGTGACTGTAATCCCAGGAAAATGATGCTCTTATAAACTTGGTAACTGGAGCTGTAATGCCAGAAAATGCCAAATATGACAATCTATGTGCATATGAAGTTGGAAGACAAAACTATGAAAATTTTGTCAAGGAACGTATTGTTGGTCCATTGAGCATCTGGGAAAAGCTGTCCAAGGTTAATCTACTGTCGTGGAAAGCAGGAAATAAGACTTCAACCATCAAATTGCTATCACAAGTTATAGAACTTAAACAGGACATACAGTATATGCATCACAGAAGGGCAGCACTGTACATATCAAGTCACCAGACACTGATGTGTTTGGCATATTAAAGCAGCCTCAACTTGGAGAAAATACAAGTATGATAACAGGAACCGGTGAGCGACGACACATTGGGCAGAGAGCCTTACAGGTTTCCATGCCTTCACAGGATCTGACTGCATTGGAAAATTTGTTGGCAAAGGAAAGAAAGCATGTTGGAGCACTTTGATGAAATCTAACACAAAAGTCCTAGATGCATTCAAGATGCTGAGTAGACCAAATGCCTCCAGCAGACATGTATATTGGTCTAGAGGAATTTGTATTTAAGCTCTACTGTCCACGAATGACTTTCACTAAACTGTCAAAACTTAGATGGCATCTCTTCAAGATAATGCAGGCAGAAGCTGGAGAACTACCAGCGACTGCAGCAACTCTAAAGTATCATATATTGAGAGGAAGGTATCAAGCTCTTCTGTGGTCTTGTGATGCAGACAGTAAAATGCTTTCACAATTAGAGCATGGCAGGGAAGATTGACAATGACTGTTTCATACTAGTAATACCAGACCAACCACCAGCTCCAGAAGCAATCACAGAACTTGTTAAATGTGGATGTGGCGTCAGGAAATGTGGATCATTGTCATGTTCATACAGAAAGAATCAGAAAGAATAGCATGACATGCACCGAGATGTGTAACTGTCAAGCAGATGATGAGAAATGCCTTAACAAGGTGAAGGAATCTGTTGTACACAGAAGACTCTGATGACGAGGACTGAAGCAATGTCGTAAATAATAACTTGTGACTTGTATACACATGATGTATAACACTACAAATTTTTAATAAATATAAAATGTGGTTCTAAGCTTTTCAGATAATGGTAATAAGTATATGTTTAATTTCCGGTATTTGTCTTTAGCAATTAATTTTACTTACTGCAATCTCTTCTTTGCCAGAGACAGGATGGCATATATGAGCAGCCATGTTTGTAACACACTTAAGATATTATAACAGCATTCATAATATATTACGTTAAATTGTAATGATATAATACTACATGTTCATAGGCTATTAGTCATGTTTTAAGTTACTTAGGAGTTAATGGTAATACGTCTGTGGTTCATTACGCCGCTCTTTGATAAAACTTCTTTAATGGCATGAAACTTATAATAAACCGTTCAGAAAAAATTACACCACAGTTCCTTAACATAGTTTATAAGGATTATTACGATGTATGGTGTCAAAAATTAACATGAAATTTTTACGGGATTACTTAAGCTCCTACACTAAAACCTGCCGACCTAACCTAACCTTTTTTACCCACCTCCACCTACTTACCTAACCTGACATAATCTAACCTAACCTGACATAATCTAACCTAACCTGACATAATCTAACCTAACCTGACATAATCTAACCTAACCTGACATAATCTAACCTAACCTGACATAATCTAACCTAACCTGACGTAATCTAACCTAACCTATTGAAACTTAACTTAACCACCTACCTCATCTAACACCACTTTGTAATCTCTTTGCACTACCGCTCACAGGATGAGTATGGGGGGCACAATAAACTAGCCTCTAACTGGCAAAATTACAAAACAAACCTAACCTAACCCAACCTGACTTTACCTAACCTGATCTGATCTATCCAACTTAAACACCTTAGAATATATAATAAAGCCGCTAGGTTAATTTAGGCTAAATATGGTTGATTCATATTTCGTTTTGACAGAAATTCCCGGCAAAATAACGTATCTATATTGAGAACCACCGCCATGTTGGTTCCACGTTAACAAGACACGGATACACTACAGAATAACCCGCGTTCGTTTAACCTCAATTACTACAGTTTACTTTATAATCTTACTTCACAATCTTTACTACATCTCACTTCACAATCTTCACTACATCTCACTCCACAATCTTCACTACATCTCACTTCACAATCTTCACTACATCTCACTTCACAATCTTCACTACATCTCACTACACAATCTTCACTACATCTCACTTCACAATCTTCACTACATCTCACTTCACAATCTTTACCACATCTTACTTCACAATCTTTACCACTTCTTACTTCACAATCTTCACTACATCTCACTTCACAATCTTCACTACATCTCACTTCATAATCTTCACCACATCTCACTTCACAATCTTCACTACATCTCACTTCACAATCTTCACTACATCTTACTTCACAATCTTCACTACATCTCACTTCACAATCTTCACTACATCTCACTTCTTAATCTTCACTACATCTCACTTCACAATCTTCACTACATCTCACTTCACAATCTTCACTACATCTCACTTCACAATCTTCACTCAGACCCCACTCCCTACCAATCTTCTACCTCAAGCATCTCTCACTCTCACAATCTTCTTCACTACATCCTCACCAAAAATCTTCACTCACATCTCACTTCACAATCTCTTTCACTACATCCTCACTTCGCAATCTTCACTACATCCTCACTCTACAATCTTCACTACATCTCACTTCACAATCTTCACCACATCTCACTTCACAATCTTCACTATGACCTCACTCACAATCTTCACTGCATCTCACTTCACAATCTCACTACATCTCACCTTCACAATCTTCACCACATCTCACTTCACAATCTTCACTACATCTCACTTCACAATCTTCACTACATCTCACTTCACAGTCTTCACTACATCTCACTTCACAATCTTCACTACATCTCACTTCACAATCTTCACTACATCTCACTTCACAATCTTCACTACATCTCACTTCACAATCTTCACTACATCTCACTTCACAATCTTCACTACATCTCACTTCACAATCTTCACTACATGTCACTTCACAATCTTCACTACATCTCACTTCACAATCTTCACTACATCTCACTTCAAAATCTTCACTACATCTCACTTCACAATCTTCACCACATCTACACTTCACAATCTTCACTGCATCTCACTTCACAATCTTCACTATACCTCACTTCACAATCTTCACTACATCTTACTTCACAATCTTCACTAACACCATCCTTCATCACTACATATAACACCATCCAACATCACTACATATAACACCAACCATCATCACTACATATAATATCATCCATCATCACTACACATAACTCCATCCATCATCACTACATATGACACCATCCAGCATCACTACATATAACACCACCCATCATCACTACATATAACATCATGCATCATCACTACATATAACACCATCCATCAACACTACATATAAAACCAACCTATCATCACTACATATAATATCATCCATCATCACTACATATAACACCATCCAACATCACTACATATAACACCACCCATCATCACTACATATTACATCATCCATCACTACATATATCTCTATCCATCATCACTACATATAACACCATCCAGCATCACTACATATAACACCAACCATCATCACTACATATAACATCATGCATCATCACTACATATAACACCATCCATCATCACTACATATAAAGCCATCCTATCATCACTACATATAACATCATCCATCATCAGTACATATAACACCATCCATCACTACATATAGAACCATCCTATCATCACTACATATAATATCATCCATCATCACTACATATAACACCATCCAACATCACTACATATAACACCACCCATCATCACTACATATAACATCATCCATCATCACTACATATAACTCTATCCATCATCACTACATATAACACCTTCCAGCATCACTACATATAACACCAACAATCATCACTACATATATCATCATGCATCATCACTATATATAACACCATCCATCATCACTACATATATTACCCTCCTATCATCACTACATATAACACCATCCATCATTACTACATATAACGCCATCCTTCATCACTACATATAACACCAATCCATCATCACTACATATTATAACACCATCCATCTTCACCACAACACCATCCCTCATCACTATAGTGATAAACAGAGCTTCATTTTGTTGTCAATTTCTTTAAATTCCAACCTTATTAAACCGTAATTCTTTCTGTATGGTCAAATTTTGATTTGACCTCAGTGAGAGAGCTGTTAGTGTCAGTACATCACAATGGTGTTCCGATGCACTGTATCGAAGGTGTCTGAGGTGGAGGTGAAGGCTTGCAAGGATTTCGTTGTAGACTTCGACACCAGCTTTGTGGTGGCTGCAACAAACATCTACCCTGGTGTGGCCCCTAAGCAGATTCGACCATTGTTTGAGGAATGTGGACAGATCGACCTATTTGTGATGCCCGCAAAAGACAACAAAAATGAACACTATGGCTTCGCATACATCCGATACTTTGACGAAGCCTCCTGTGATAAGGCTGTTGGACGATTGGATGGTGACAGCATTGGCCGCAGCCGAAAATCAACTAACAAACTGGAAGTTAACTACTACAGTGCCCATGGTACCTTGAACAACCTTGACCGCTAAGCTGCTGAGTTCATTGTTCTATCCAATGTTGCCGACCAACAACCCGCCTCTATCCTTAAGAAGACCAACGTACGCACTACCGTTGCCAAGTCAGTTACCTTCAATTATGACAATTTGGGCGACATCAGGGAGCGCGAAACTTCCACAGCTACTTACACTCTGTCTGTACCTCCCAACCAATGAATCTAACTCAACTGCTGCCATTGAATAAGAAAATGTCACCAATAGTTGTACCTCTGGGAACCTGGAGGGAGGCACCAACCCCTGATGAAGGCTCAGTAATATCTACCATGTTATTTAAACACTTATAACACATATAACATCATCCATCATCACTAGATATAACTCCATTCATCATCACTACATATAACACCATCTATCATCACTACATATAACATCATCCATCATCACTACAGATCGGTAGAGTAGTTTTCGAGATTCTCGTGCGGACACACAAGCAAACACACACACACACACAAACAGACATACTTCTTTGTTTTATATCGATAGAAGATAGATCATCACTACATATAACACCGCCCATCATCACTACATATAACATCATCCATCATCACTACATATAACACCACCCATCATCAATACATATAACATCATCCATCATCACTACATATAACATCATCCATCACCACTACATATAACACCATCCATCATCACTACATATAACATCATCCATCATCACTACATATAACACCATCCATCATCACTACATATAACATCATCCCTCATCACTACATATAACACCATCCATCATCACTACATATAACACCATCCATCATCACTACAGATCGGTATAGTAGTTTCCGAGATTCTCGTGCGGACACACAAACACACACACAAACAAAAATACATACTTCTTTGTTTTATATATATAGATACAAGAAACAAAATCTTTAATTATTTATTAATTGTAAGTTTTAAGGTTTTCCTGGAACCATTGGCAGGAAATAAGGACACTTGAACCTTGAAAACTTACTGTCGTCATAATTATTTATAATAAACCTGTCGATGTTTATTTCCGGGTTAAAGTAAAAGCAAGGTTGTGTCTGGACTATTATCATATAGACAGTTGCTGGTTGACGATACTGAAGGCCTATACAGGTGTGTGGTGCTTGTGCTTGGTGATGCTTCGTTTATGAGAGATAATCCCAGGAGTGAACTTTGTTCTGAAAGGACAAACAAAAAAAGTCATTAGTTATCGTTGTCTCGGAAGTGTTTATATGTCGGTCACTCTTGTGTTGTCGATGTGTCCACCCCACAGAGTTATTGCGTGAAGTGACACATTAGACTTCAATTAAAGATCCTCTCCTCTCCATATGGAAGCTGTTCACACCTCTTGACAGTATTTGGTCTGACATTTAGTTATAAAGGTCGTTTTTTGTCTAGTTCATCTTCCTATGAAAATTAACAATTCATATCACGTTTTAGAGTTGTATGTTCTTCAAGCCACTTAACACAGTACAGGTAACACCAGAGTCAGGCAGGTACAGTGTTAAGCGTCGTGGTCTACTGCTGTCTTACTGAGTAACGATGATGAAGTAAAGTGGGAAATGACTTTGCCATGAGAGAGGAGAGGAAAGAGAGAAGGAAAGAATAGAAACGGGAAGCAAAGTAGTAGGGAGTAATAGCAGGTGGGCTGTCCACCTAGCTGAGTCGAGGTGATTGGTTGGGGTGGTGGCCATACACAGCACGCTCCTGCTCGCTCAAGGGAGGCTGGGGTGGGGGGAGCTAAGCTAGTTAGGCATTCAGTACTGTATTGTGTGTTAATTTATGTAAGTTAAATGGTGGTGTTATTTTTTCATGTATTGTATAAAGTGAGTCTTTTTTTTATATAATAACTCACCTGAAGTGTCGCCCCAGGAAAAGGTAACAGAGACCTTAATGACACAGGTAGATTGTCACTCCCCTCGCCGCCCAGCGTATCCCACCTGAAGATTAACCATCCCGGCGATACCTGGGGGGGGAGGGGCTTAAGTATAATATATACTCTTATATAATAATGTTGATGCTATAATACACTGGCAGTCATAGTACAGTACATGTGTTGCCTTTATTGAGTTGAGTTTTGTATTTTTAGAAAAAGAGAGAGAAATCTGAGCAACATAATATGGAGAGAGAGAGAGAGAGAGAGAGTGTATTACATTGCCACACCTGATTCCTTCCTGGTGTATATTTTTACCACCTCTGGTACAACTGTGTCTCTTGCCGATCTATTTTGCACTGTCGCTTCCTGCCTTTCATCTTCCACCTTTTATCTTCTCCTTCATCTTCTTCTCCCCATCGTCTTTCTCCTCCATCTTACCCCTTCATCTTCCTTCCCTTCTTCCTCCCTTCCATCTCCCCCATTCATTTCTTCCCCCTTCATCTTCCTTTCCCCTTTATTTTACCCCTCCATCTTCCCTCCTTTTACCTTCCTCCTTCGGTCTTCTCCTTTCTTTTCCACCAATCTCCTTACCTTCCACTGCTGTCTTAGTCCATTATTGTTTTAAGAAATTTAGTTTTTTCAAGGATTTCGATATTTCATTCACTTACAATTCTTTTTTGTTTTAATTTCATTTTCTCACTCCTGATTCAAGTGATTCAAGAGATGCAGATAATTTGAAATATCCAGCCATTATAATGTCTTTAGTGCCTCTTAAACTTGGGTAAATATTATTCCATTAAGTTTATAAACAAATACACGACTCAGACACGTTGGTATTATAATCACAATGCAAAGATATCGAGAAGTTGTGACGCTTCATCTGTACAACCAGTTGAGAATAAACTTTCCTTCTCTAAAAGTTACAAGAAATGAGGGAGAGTTTCTCGCCAGGGGGCGCAGCGCTGTGAGAGAAGAATTAAATAAGCCTGATTAGCTAAGAAGACGACCAGGGGTAAGAAATGGTCCGTCTTGAGGATTGTGGTTCAGGAGGTGAGGTGAAGATATAAACCTCAAAGACGTCATAAAACACAGAGATGACACTATTTCTAACCTTCCCAAGTCTCTGGTGGGTGGCAGGTGATCATCAACATGAAATACACCAACATGAAATACACCAACATGAAATACACCAACATGAAATACACCAACATGAAATGCGCCAAAATGAAATAGAAGATGCCAAGTGAGGTTGATTATGACTCAGACAGTAACCATAGCAGGACCTAAAAACAGCCAAGACTGTTCTAAAATGAGAACTTAAATTATAATTTCTGCCCAAGAGTGCGAGTGAGAGAACTTTAATTTCCATTATAGTACAGTATAAAACTTTAATGAGTTTATCTTCAACGTGATCTTAAATTTTAGTGGGTGAATTTTTTCATTGGATAATTAAGTCTTTGAGAATAACATTTTAAGGCGGCCATTTAGTGTCATCATGCTGTAAGATGTGGATACGCTCCAAAAAGTATGTTTACGATTTTGTGTTAGACGATATGACACAACAGACAAAGGATTTTGACGACCCTACCGAGACAACAGGAGTCACAGTGTTCATTTTGAAATTCATCGGTCTCCTCCATAAAGGCACTTTTGGAGTGTTTGCTTACAACTCCTAGTGGTTAATGTGATGCAGCAGTGTACAGCTCATAGTCCATAAGGTGTTTCTTAGGCCAGACCCTTGAGAGTACAGTGGGTGGTTACACTACTCACCTGCC